>NW_026779384.1:7500-109786 GCF_030144855.1 Hypanus sabinus | reverse complement strand
GGTAAATTCCCTTATCTGATTTGGGTGTGTGGAAAACCAACATTAAAACAGCAGAAATACAGTTTGAGGGGTAATAGGCGTAAGGAGCTGGTGGTACCGTTTAATATCAGCCAGGAAATCGGGTTAGCACCCCCCCCCCTTTGATACAACTGAGGTAGACCGGTATTTACTACACTTTGAAAAGGCGGCACAGACTCGACAATTGTTGAAGGATAAGTGGATTGTCATGTTACCATATGAGTTGAAAGGGAAGGCTCATAGGGCGTATTCTGAACAGTCAAGGAATTATGATACAGTGAAACATGCAGTACTTAAAGTCTACGCGAGTAGACAAAAGTTCAGAGACTTAAAGAAGTCCAGGAGCCAGAGCTACCAGAGGGTTAGTAGGGATGTTAGAGAGAGACCACCGGCTAAGTCAGGAAGTAAGCCAGGGAGTATCGGAAAAGGTAAGGAGGGCGAGAAGCAGTCTGGAGGGAAGTTCCCCAGTTTTACCTGTTATAATTGTGGGAAGACTGGTCACACAGCGTCCAAGTGTTTTGCTCCAAAAAAAAGTGAACGGAAAAGGAAAGGCGACAACCCCGACTGCCTGCATTGAGCCGGTTAACAGACCGCGAAGGAAGGAGGGGTCAGATAGAGTTCAAGAAGGACGCGAGAAATTGATTTTGAACGGGTTGGTATCCGTAAAGGAGTGGTCAACTCCGGTTCCAGTGAGAATCTGGAGTGACACTGGGGCTTGTCAGTCATTGGTCCTAAGGAATGTGTTGGAATTCGGTGATGAGACGGAGACTGGAGATGTGAATGTGATAAAAGGTATTGGGAAAGGGACTGAGGCTGTACCTCTGCATACAATATTTCTGAAATGTGACTCAGTATCCGGACCAGTCAAGATAGGGGTGAGGTCTGAACTACCGATAGCCGATGTGGATGTCTTACTCGGTAATATCCTGCCGGGGGGATGTGTTCTCAGCAGTTCAGGTAATGAGCAAGCCTGCAAGTGCTGAGGAGCCGCCCATAGATTCCGAAGTTTATCCTGCCTGCCTGTAACCCGAAGCAAGTCGAGAAAGGCTGCCGAGACAAACATTGATTTAGCCGAGATATTTTTACCGTCCCTGTACCAACAGGATTTAGAGGACAGTAAGGCTGAGGAGAATAAGGGGCACCAGGCAGATTTATCGTTATCGAGGAAAGAATCTGTGGAGGAACAGAGCAAAGATGAGAAACAGATGTGGCAGCTGGGAGGTCCAACGGTGGACACTGATGGTTTGTATAGCTTGAAAGAACTGTTTGCAGTTGAAGAATTTAAGTGTGTTTCTGGTAATGTCAGGGCATTCCGAGATGAAAAGGATGCCGATACCTTGAGGGAGTCTGCTGGGTTAGAAGACGAGGTTGTTTTAAACAGCAAGTTTGAGTTTTCTCTGGATGGGAGTTGCCTAGAGACTGGCTGGGGGATCAGGGGAACTTGGCATTTGAAACTGGGACAGGTATTGAAAACCTAGAAGAGGCAGCTGTCCCGTTTGCCTGTGTTCCGGTTGTTGAAGTACCTGTGGATTCACAGGGGACTGAACCTAGTGTTGAAGCTCAGTTAAGGACTGAGGGGTCTGACTTGGTTAAAAAGGAATGCAGTCCTTTTGTGTCAGATGGACTTGGTTCAGTGAGTAAGGGGTTAACCCTGGCACGAGTGGAAAGTGAGGATTCTCTGTCACTTACGTTAGAAGGTGTTTTAAAAGTTGGTGATGAGATAAAAGCTGGTGAGGTGAATTTTAATGAAGATAATGAGAAAAGTGTTACTGGACTTTTGAATCAGGTAAATTTAAAGTCTGGATTGGTGTCAGAACCATTGACCTTGCTGAAGAGACAGTGGTTTGGTAGCAAAGTGCCTGCTGGTCTGCAAACACGAGGAAATCTGCAGATGCTGGAAATTCAAACAACACACACAAGATGCTGGTGGAACACAGCAGGCCAGGCAGCATCTATAGGGTGAAGCACTGTCGACGTTTCGGGCCGAAACCCTTCCAGGACTATCTGAAAGGATGCCCCCCACCCCCACTACTTGCAAATCTCTTACTATCTTTCCTTTCAGTTCGTCCTGACAAAGGGTCTTGGCCCGAAACGTTGGTGATAAGCTAGCACCTGTGCAGGGAGTCTATGAAGGCCTCATCCGAGCTGGTAAGCAAGCTGATCTCGGGATGGTTAAGTGTTCTGGTTCGAAGTGGAAAAGGGACAATGGTTGACCAAACCCCACTTTGAACAACAGGATCTGGTTTTGCAGGAATTTGACTTTTTTGTGAAAATGCTTGTGAAAGATAAAGGCAATTCCATGGTATATTGACTGGCTGAAAGTTAAGTTTAAAAGTGAAATAGAGATTAGTATTTGTATATTCTTCTGTAATGTACTACATGATAATGACATATGTATTGCTTTGTATTCTGTAATGTACTGACAATGCGATTGCCGATTGTTTATCTCGATGTAAGATTTGAAACTATATCTGTTTTACTCTGTTAAGTGATGGCTACCTACGTATTGTATTTATAATACACATTCACGTTTAAATCCCCCCCCCCCAGTAAAAACCCTGGACCTTCTTGCTGCCACATCTGTTCCTCATCTTGGTTCTGTGCCTCCATAAACTCCTTCCTCACTCCAAAATGTACACCTAGGGGTAGCTTATGGGCAAGACTCAAATTCTCTTTCCTGGACAACCCTAAATTTGCCTCGTCTCTTTTACTTTCCTTAGCTCCACTATTCTCCATTTTACCACCCTCTAACCCCTCTTGGTACAGGGCTGGTGAAAACGTCTCAACTAAATCAACGCTGGACTCATGTAAATTGGCGCCTGTCTCTGCCGCTTTTCTGGCCATGCTTCGCCTCACTGCGCAGGCGGGAGTAACTTCAGAAACTATGGGCGGGTCCTCAGTCCGGGCAGGCTTGCTCGTCAGCTTCACCGCTGGGTACACATCCCCACCTGCCGGGTCGTTCCCGAGCAAGACATCTACATCGGGTATCGGGAGTGCAGACCGTACCCCTATCGTGACTGGTCCGGAAAACAAATCACACTTCAAAAATACTTTATATAACGGTACGGCCTCGGTCCCTTTTCCAACTCCTTCTGTCACCTTCACGTCACCAGTATCTGTCTCACTATTGAATTACAACACTCTGTTTAGGATTAAGGACTGAAAAGCCCCAGTGTCTCTCCAGATTCTTACTGGCACCGGGGGGTGACCCCTCCCTCACGGATACCAAACCGGTTGAAAGGAATTTCTCACATCCCTCCTGAACTCGGTTTAGCTCCTCCTCTCTTAAGGGCATTTCAACCGGCTTAACTCAGCCCGTCGGCGCGGTCGCCTTTCCTTTCCCCATCGCCTTCCTCGGAGCAAAGCTCCTGGACGCAATATGACCGGCTTTCCCGCAATTAAAACTAGGAGACTTCCTGCCAGACTGTTCCCCGTCTTCCTTACCCTGCTCACTAGTCCCCGGCTTACTCCCTGGCTCAGCCGGCGGACTTCTCTGCCCTCTCTACTACCCTTCTGGTATCTCTTACTCGGGGTAAACTTTGCTTTGTGTTAACGCCTACTCTTCCGCTAATTTAGCAGTCGCGGCTAAGGTTTCTGCCTCTTTCTCATCTAGGTAGGTCCGCAAACCTTCAGGGACACAACCTTTAAACTGCTCAATCAGCAGTAGCTTTAGCAGTTTGTTATAATCCCCAGTGACCCCTTTCGAGGCGCACCAACGCTCACAATACATTTGCATCTCACGGGCAAACTCTAAATACGTGCGGTCCCACTGCTTCCTCACGTTCCGGGACCTTTGCCGGTATGACTCCGGGACCAACTCACAGATCCTGAGTATAGCCTCTTCTACCACATCAAACTCCTTCGCATCCTCTGCTGACAAGGCTGAGTAAGCTTGCTGAGCCTTCCCCTTCAGCACACTCTGGAGTACAACAGCCCGCTTATCCCTCGGCCAGTCCGGACTCACAGCGACCTTTCCAAGTGTAGAAAGTACCGATCACCATCGGTCTCCTCAAATGGGGGAACCAACCTTACCTCCGGGGTCGCCGTGAACCCTCCACCTTGGACCCCTCTCGCATTCTCTTTAACTTCTCCAGCTCAAACTCCCTTTCTCACACCTTCTCTCTCTCTCTCTCTCTCTCTCTCTCTCTCTCTCTCTCTCTCTCTCTCTCTCTCTCTCTCTCTCTCTCTCTCTCTCTCTCTGATACACACTGTCTCCATCTCTCTCTGACACTCATTCCTCAACTCTCTCTATGACATACGGTACTCTCTCTCTCTCTCTCTCTCTCTCTCTCTCTCTCTCTCTCTCTCTCTCTCTCTCTCTCTCGCTCTCTCTCTCTCTCTTTCTCGCCCCCCTCTCTCTCTCTTTCCTCCCTTTCTCGCACCTTCTCTCTCTCTTTCCTCTCTAGCTTTCTCTCTTTCTTTCCTCCCTTTCTCGCATCTTCTCTCTCTCTCTTTCCTCCCTTTCTAGCTTTCTCTCTCTCTCTTCTCCCTTTCTAGCTTTCTCTCTCTTTCCTCCCTTTCTCGCACCCCGCTCTCTCTCTTTCCTCCCTTTCTCGCACCTTCTCTCTCTCTTTCCTCTCTAGCTTTCTCTCTTTCTTTCCTCCCTTTCTCGCATCTCTCTCTCTCTTTCCTCCCTTTCTAGCTTTCTCTCTCTCTTTCCTCCCTTTCTCGCACCCCTCTCTCTTTCATCACTTTCTCGCTGTTTCTCTCTCTCTCTTTCCTCCCTTTCTCGATCCCTCTGTTTACTCCCTTTCTCGTGCATTCTCTCTTTCTCTTTTCTCCCTTTCTAGCCGTCTCTCTCTCTCTTCCCTTCCTTTCTCGCTGTTTTACTCATAACTCATGCTTGAGCCTCAATCTTTCCATCTGCAGCTGGATCGCAGCCCCTCCAGGTTTGCTCTCAGACGCCACCTCCAGGTCCCCTTCGGGAAACACATCCTGACACACATAATACTCAATCGTGGTTCTCTGTATCTCCGATCTCCTCATTGCCTGCTTCCCCTTCCAAAGATTCAGCCGTTTTGCAACATTCACCCAGTCTGATTTCTTGGAATCCTCTAATGCCTCCAAGGTTGGCATCTTTAGAAATTCCTCAGTCTCCATTTCTGCTGTTTGCCCTTTTTGTTTTTTTTTTCCCCAGATACGGGAATGTAACCCAATCGATTCAACTAGTCCCAATGTTGGCGTTCAAAACCCCGGACAGAGGCCCCACTTATGTTCCGTACCCCGTAAATGGGCTGTCACCCCAGCAGAAATGGAACACTCGTTGGTGTCTGTTATCACTGGAAACTAACAACGTTTATTAGTAAATTAAGTAATACAGTACACTAGATGCAAGGGTATAAGTGTAACAGGTTAGCAATGATAATATACACAGAAATATGGGAATCAGCCAAGCTCTATCGAAGTCTAAGGGTAAATGATCAGTCTTCCAGAGTTCAGTTCAGTTTAGTGTAGTTTGAGATAGTTGTTGTGGTACCGTGGAGGGGGAGGAGGGGAGAGATACAGCTGAAGTTTCAGGCAAACCTTCCGTTGTCTTCTTGTCCCGTTGTGGTCAGCGACTGCGACCACTCCGTTCCAGATGCGACCGTTCTTCCGTGGTGAACCCGTCACCCAGCCGAGGGTGGACACACAACAGGTCCCCACCGGTCGGACCTTTACACACTGTGAGCCTCTGGCCGATTCCCGCGAATCGGTCCTCCAAACTCCCACCGACTTGTGGGGGCACAATATTCTCTTCAGGGTCCCGTGGCGTGTCTACCTGCGTCTTAGCAAACCCGCTATTTTACCCACCTCCCCCCATGGGGTATCACCTTCCATCAAACTTCACTACTTCCTTTCGTCTCAGCAGAAGTTTTACCGAGCAGGTCATGCTCAAAGCGAAATGACCGCGGCAGTATCACTGCAGACGCCAAACGTGCCTCTCTCTCGTTATCTCACTCTTATTAGCACTTTGGATGACTCTCCCTTATCTCTCTCTCGTTATCTCTCTCTTATTAGCATTTTCAATGGCTCTCCCTTATCTCTCTCGTTATCTCTCATTAGCACTTTGGATGACTCTCCCTTATCTCTCTCTTATTAGCATTTTGAATGGCTCTCTTTTATCTCTCTCTTATTTAGCAGCATGCGTTCTGCATCTCTGCTTGGCTTCACACTTAACAACCTGGAATGCAGAGGCAGAAGGGGGATCTGAGAGAGGCTAATAAGATTTTGAGAGGCAGAGCCAGAGTGGACGGAGAAATCTTCTTCCAAGTGTTGAAACGTCCAACACCAGAGAGCCTGCATTGAAGGTGAGAAGGGGTCAGTTCAAAGGAGAGGTGAGGAGCCAGTCTTTTGTACAGAGAACGATGGGTGTCTGGAATGTGCTACCCGGGGTGGTGCGAGAGGCAGAAACATTAGAGACTTTTAAGAGATGTTTATATAGGCACATGAATGTGAGGAAAATGGAAGATATGGACATTGTGTATGCTGAAGGGATTTAGTTGGGTTGGCATTTGATTACTAATTTATTCGGCCTGGCATGACATTGAGGGGCCGAAGGGCCGGTTTCTGTGCTGTACTGTTCTATGATTGAAGACGTCCCTGACCCTGACACCAGGGAGGTGATGAACCTTGCTGTCAGCTACAGAATTACTCACTGTTCCTGTCACTGAAGATTCCCCACAGTTCCTGCTCGCCATGGACTTTGCCCTCCCCTGCTCAGCATCAGAGACAACCTGGGTATAGGAAGGGAAAAGATGAAATATGAGGGCAGGCTAACTAATAACATAAAGCGGGTTGCCGAAAGTTATTTTCAGTTAGATAAAGAGTAAAAGGGAGGTGAGAGTTGATATTAGACCACTGGAAAATGATACTGGTGAGATAGTAACGGGGGACAACAAAATAGCAGACTAAATTAATGGGCACTTTGAATCTGTCTTCACTGAGGAAGACACTAGCTGTGTGTCAGTGGTCTGTGAATGTCAGGGAGCAGGAGTGAGTGCCATTGCTGTTACAAAGCGAAAAGTGCTAAGCAAACCCAGAGGTCTTAAGGTGGATAAGTCACCTGGACCAGATGGACAACATCCCAGAGTCCGGAGAGAGGTGCTGAAGAGACAACGGATGCATTGGTGATGATCTTTACAAGATGAAGCAACAGTTTCTGCAAGGGTTCACTCGATTTCTTCCTTACTTTTCCACAGGGTCCGAAGGTAAGCTTGCCGTGGTCCCGGGGATTTTATCCCCCTCAGGCTAACCAATCCCTCTCACGTGGTAACCGGTGAAAATCACTGACGGCCCTTGGTGTTGGCACGGTACATAGCAGTTAGTGTAACGTTTCACAGCGCCAGCGACCCGGGTTCAGTTCCGCGGTCTGTAAGTTTGTACGTTCCCAACGTGGGTTTCCTCAAGGTGTCCCGGTTTCCTCCCACATCCCGGAGACGTGCGGGTCAGTAGGGTAACTGGTCACAAGATTGTAATTGGGCGGTGTGAGCTCATTGGTTGTTACCGTGCTGTATCTCTAAATAAATAAATCAGTCAATATAGACGGAAATGAAGCTGACATCAACACAAGTGGGAGATGCGGTGAAAGTGAGATTGTACATCTCTTGAAAGTTGAATGTTAAGTGCTGTCAGCAGCTTACCCAGAACGTCAGCTTCAGGTAATATGTATTCAGGAGTCAATATTGCATTCAGAGCAAAGAAAAAATAGCTACATCTCAGTCTGAGTGTACAGAAGGACCAAATGCGTGGTTTATAGTATCAATACCTGGATATAACAACAAGCACCACAGCAGTGAGAATGCAGAACCGAGCGAGATCATTCACTGTAATACCGGACTCTGCCTCGGGGCAGTACCGGCAGTTGTCCCGGCAGTACCGATGGAAATGATATCAAGGAAGTGTGGGAAGAGCCATATTTACTGATGAACTGGAGAGAAGGAAAAGTAGCCAAACGTCAGCGGTTTCCAGTGAGACCGCCATTAATTACAGTCACTGAACAAACACACTCACTTAACCGTTTCCAGCCCAGAACATCTCCCGCAATATCTGATGAAACAAACGTGATTTTAAACACATACATTTCTCAAAGCTGCAGAATAATTTTAGGTTATCACTGAGAGCTGGGACGTAGCTGTATTCGTGGCATATAATGGAGGGGTCAGACAGAGCATGGCGAAGGGAATAGAAGGATTGAAAATACGCGGCTGAACAGGAAAAAATTATACATATTAGTGCGCGCGAGCATATACAGCACTGTGCAAATGTCTGAGACACAGACAGATATACAGCTCAAGTGCCTAAGAGTTCTGCCCAGTACTGTATTGTCAACATACAGGGTAGAACGAGTTGGTAGATTTGGCGGGAGCAAAGGGTCTTGGTGAAGCTGGAGCGCCGCGGGAGGGAGTGTTGGACGGGTGGTAGAGAAGGAGCTCCGGGGTCAGGAAGTGACGTAGGTGCAGGCACTCAGCACCGAGGCAGCAGCCAGGTCGCCTGATTCCAAGCAGTCGGTTTATTGATCATCACCGAATGTCTCACTGGTGCCTTCCGCTCTCTCACATCTCCCTTCCCATTGTCCCAAACATGATTCCCCTTTCCCTGTCCCCTTCTCACTCTCAGTCCACAACAGAGACCAATATCAGAATCAGGTTTGTCATCACTCACATATCTCAGGAAATTTGTTGTTTTTTCGGCAGCAGCAGTACAGTGCAATACATAAAATTACTGCAGTACTGTGCAAAGATCTTAGGCTTCAGAGTAATTAATATCTGCCTAAGACTCGTTCACATTACTCTATAAAAAACTTGCTGTGGTGTGCTCGTCAACACGAAAAACACGCGATAAAATAACCCAACATTCAGCAATGATGAAGAATAAAGAATGTTATAAAATGTCGTTAGTGGTTAAAGTACTGATATGGAATAAAATACATTTCTAATATAAAAAGCGGTTTAAAATGCTGACGGTGCAGTGACGGGGGCGAGGTAATAGATAGAGTAGGTGGGGGAGTTCTAACTAAAATAGTTGATCAGATTATCCCCGCGGAAATGGGAGAACGTACAAACTCCTTGCAGATAGCGGCAAGCTGAGTGGAGGAGAGTTTAGAGAAGATGTCAGAGATGAGTTGTTTGTACAGAGTGTGGTGGGTTTTGGAACAGTGTGGTAGACGCGTGTGTAACTGCGAATTTTAAAAGACACCTACGTAGACAGGTGACCGTTAAATTGTCGGATTATGGCCTGTGTAGGAGGGAAGAGTTATAGTTACGGGAAAGTAGGTTTACAGAGGTGGAGAAAACATGGAGGTCTGAAGGGCCCCGAGTGTGCTGGACAAGGTCTTTGTTCTTTGTTCTGCTTCGGTCCTGTCTTCCAAGGTCAGATATAAAACACCTCCCAGATGTGTTGAGGAAGGAGACTGAGAACGTGAAAGGTTTCAGTTTTATGTTTAGAAGCATTGAATGGGCTCGTTGGTCTAGTAGTATGATTCTCGCTTAGGGCCTGAGTTTGAGAGCATGCGAGAGGTCCCGGGTTCAAATCCCGGACGAGCCCCTCTGAATAACACGTTTTAGGACTTCATTCAGTGAAGCGCAGGAGAATGAGGCGAGATGTTTAGTGGTAAACAAAACCATGAGGGATATAGATAACTTCAACGTCAGCAGGGTTTCCCCCTCAGATTGACAACTGGAAGTCACAGGTTGAATATGAAAAGTTATATATTCAAGCGGAATCGTTGGGGGAACGTCTTCGCTCAGAGGATATCCCGAGAGTGGAACGAGATGCAGATTGAATTGTAACAATTAAGAGAAGTTTGAATGCGAGGGATTTGGAAGGCTATGTTCTTGGAGCGGGTGGATGGAACTAGTCAGACGGCTGGTATGGACTAGATGGGCCGAAAGGCCCGCTTCTGTTCTGCAGTGCTCTTTGACTCTATAATCCATGCGGGAATCGGGTCAGGATATAAATGGAGTGGGTGGGAAGTGTTAGGCAGCTGGTGGCCAACTCCTGCCCCATATTCTTTTGTTCCTGTGTTACTGACATTCAGGACAAATACTAACAAATGTTAGTAGTCATACTCACTACATTGAAATGAAATAAAGATAGTGACCATGGAAAATAGTATTTCAGTAGATGACCGTCTTCCAAAATGTCTCTGCCGTCTGGAGACGTTCTTGCCGAGCCGAGTGTGGCAAACGTAACCTCGTTGTTTCACAAAGGAACTGGGAACCCGGGGAATAGGAGTAAACCAGGTTGTACACAATGATGAGGGGTATAGACAGGGTTAATGCAAGCAGGACTTTTCCTCTGAGGTTGGAACTAGAGTTCCCAGGTTAATGGCGATTCCTGAGCGATCATTACTACCGTCTCCACAACCCCTCCACCTACCTCTTTCAGAAATCTGGGCGTCGTCCATCAGGTCCGGGTGACTAGTCTAACTTCAGAACCTTCAGCTTCCCAAGCAGCTCCTCCTTAGTAATGGAAACCTCATTCATTTCTGTCCCCAAACTCTCTCGGATTTCTGTCATTCTGTTCGTGTCTTCCACCGGGAGGCCTGGTGCAGGATAGTTATCAAGTTCGTCCGCCATTTCATTGTTTCCCCATTTCTAACTCTCCAGTGTCACTTTACAGTGGTCCGATATACACTCTCACCTCTCTGTAACTTTGTTTATATCTGAAAGTAAAACACATTCGGTATCATCTTTGATATTATCAGCCAGCTGACCTTCATATTTCATCTTTTATCTCTTCAGCTGCTTTCTGTTGGTTTTTAACAGCTTCCCAATCCTCTATCTTCCCACTAATAGTTGCTCTATGATATGTGACAATTAACGCTAATCTTTATATTTTATCTTTAAGGGCAAATGCCTTGAAGAGTCAATAACAGACCATTTTGCGACCAGTGAGCATAATTCCACCAGGCTGAAATAGTTCTGCAAAAAGATAGGGCTTTTCCACAAGTTAAGGTGTTAATTTCGTGCGGGGCCAATTTGAGAGCGGTTAGCCGGGGTTTTGACGGGGTTTATGGTTGAGAACAGGCTGATTTTATTTTCTGGTAAATAGACATCTTGTTTCCAATCAGGAAAGGCAGAGGAGAATCCTCCGGGATTATATAAATATATTGTAAAAACAGGACACGTCACTGATCAATCAGGAAAGGCAGAGGAGAATCCTCCGGGATTATATAAATATATTGTAAAAAGAGGACACGTCTCTGATCAATCAGGAAAGGCAGAGGAGATTCCTCCGGGATTATATAAATATATTGTAAAAAGAGGACACGTCACCGATCTATCAGGAAAGGCAGAGGAGAATCCTCCGGGATTATATAAATATATTGTAAAAAGACGGCCTGGCAACGATCTATCAGGAAAGGCAGAGGAGAATCCTCCGGGATTATATAAATATATTGTAAAAAGAGGACACGGCAACGATCTATCAGGAAAGGCAGAGGAGAATCCTCTGGGATTATATAAATATATTGTAAAAAGAGGACACGGCAACGATCTATCAGGAAAGGCAGAGGAGAATCCTCTGGGATTGTATAAACATATTGGGGTAAATGCATGATCAAAGAGTGAGTGGATCTGTCCGGCCGTCTGTGTGGAGCCCGAGGGAATGGGCGAGGTGTCAGATGAATACATCCCAGCTGAATTTAGCATGGAGGATATATGGAAGCAAGGAAATTCAGGGAAGAAGACGGTGCTGCCTTGAACCACACGCACGTTGCAAAAGATGAGGTGCTGGCCGCCTTACACTGCAGAGTAAATGCATACTGTATATCTCGACCCCCTCCCCCCAACGCTGACCATTCTCCATTAACCATTCTCTTCTCTCCAGTTCCCCAGCTGTTCGTTTTTTCCGTTTGCTTTAAAGGAACTGTGCACTCTTCTAAACACTCGCTGGATAGAGAAGAAGGGAAGAATTAACCGTTGATTCTCACCAGTAACTGGGACAACTATAATTGACACCCAAACAACACTAGACCCATGTTACACATTCGGCGCAGGTTGAGAGGATGGTTCTGAAGTCACGTGGTGCGCTAACCTTCATTGGTCAGAGATTGAGGTCAAGTACCGCGAGGTAACGTAACTCTGTCAGACTCCAGTTGGAACGCACTTGAGTATTGTGTTCAGTTCAGCTCGTCCCGTTATAGGAAACGTCAGCGATCAGGGATCAATGTTTTCCCCGATACATTTACGTGTATTCGTAAGCTGACGTGGTGTGTTGGGATGGCATGCAACAAAAACAACATTTACCGATGATAAAGCGTAAACAATTATATAAATAACGTTCGTGATTACAGTACGGATTTAGAACAGAATGTGCAAAAATAACAAAGACACCAGCGTGTATTTACAATGTAAACAACTTGATAGAAATGTAGTTTACGGTATTTACATTGTGGTGCCGTGACTGGGGTGATAGATAGAGGGCGCTTCGGGGAGCGGTGGTGGTTCTACATAGAATGGTTGAGCGGTATAACTGTCTGGGGGGAGGTGTGGGGAAAAACATTTAGAAATACTTCAAGAAGGTGCAGAGGACGTTCAGCGGGATGTTCCCTGGATTAGAGCACGTGTTGTGAGGGAAGGCTGAACGAGCTGGAACATTTCTCTTCAAAGCTGCAGAGCGTGATGCCGGTGTATGAGATTACAGGAGACACAGGGTGGACGACAACACCATTTTCATCAGGGTGGCAGCGGCCAATATGAAAGGACACTCGTGTCCTTTGTGTGGATGTGTGGAGGAAAGTTTAGCTGAGAGGAAAGTTGTTTTTATTTTGAACGATGTGGTGAGTTCTGGGAACGCACTGCCGGGATGCTGGTGGCTGACACAATAGGGACATTAAAAAGATACTTGGACAGACAGGTGGATGTCGTGAAAATAGCAGATTGTGGGCTGTGTAGGAGGGAATTGTCATATTGATGGCAGAGTAGGTTTACACAGGTAGGCACAGCATCATGGGCCGAAGGGCCTGTAGTGTGCTGTACTGGTCTTTGCTCTTTGAACTAATTTGGTGGTAAAATTACCACTAGATGCTTTGAGGAAGGAGATTGAGTAAGTGAAAGGCATCAGTTTTATGTCATAAATACAGAACGGGCTCGTTGGTCTAGAGGTATGATTCTCGCTTTGGGTCTGAATTTACAAGCATGCGAGAGGTCCCGGGTTCAAATCCCGGACGAGCCCCCTGAATGAGACATTTTAGAATTTCCGTCAGTGGAGCGTAGGAGAATGAGAGGAGATATTTAGATGAATAGAAAATTATGAGGGCGACAGACAAGGCGAATTCCTGCAGGCTTTTCCCCTCAGGTTGGGCGAGACGACAGCTCGAGATCAAAGCTTTAGAGTGGACGGTGAAATATTCAAGTTTAACCTCTTCATCCAGAGGTTGTGGCGAGCTTGGAACGACATGCAGGTAGAATTATAACAATTAAGAGAATTTTGGATAGGTATGTGGATGGGAGAGGTGCGGAAGGCTAAGTTCCGAGTGCGGGTGGGTGGAACTAGACAGAAGGGCGGCATGGACTAGATAAGCCGAAGGGTCTGCTTCCGTTCTCTGGTGCAACGTCACTCTATAACTCTATGAGGGATTTGGACTGGCGTAGAATTGGAATGGATGGGAATCGATGTGAAGCTGTGTGGCCAATTCCTGCTCCTGTGTTCTTGTATTACTGAAAATCAGCTCTATCGATAGGAACAGGTGTCCTGAGTGTCATTCTCTCTCCATTGAAGCGAGATACACAACGGGAACATGGGAAATAGTGTTTGAGTGGATGACCATCTTCCAAATTTCTCTGACCTCCGGGGACGTTTCTGCCGAGCAGAGTGTGGGAAATGTAGTTTCACAAAGGAACCGAGAAACCCGGGGAATTGGAGCAACCCAGGTGTACAGAATTATGAGGCGTATGGACAGGGTTAGTGGAAGCAGGTCTTTTCTAATGTGGTTGGAGCCAGAGGTCATGGGTTAAGGGTGAAATGTGAAATAGACGCGGTGGTTTAATGCATTTGGACTTTCAAAAGGATTTTGGTAAGTCTCCCTAAAGGAGTCTGGCATGGATTGTGGCATTGAATACGAACCCACACGGGGCATTGTCAGGTGACAGGGCCGAAGCAGGGAAGAGGGAGATGCGGGCCATTTGCTGGATGGAAGGAAGTGACAAGTTGGGGTTCACGGGGTTCGTTCCCCAGCACAGTTGTTCGCAGAGTACGGCGATAACTTTGAAGCTTCAGTACAGTGTTTAAAGATTAGATTTATTTGTCTCTTCTACATCTAAACTTCAGGTGAAATTCGTCATCGGTGTCAAATTGAATCAGTGAATATTGTGCTGGGGACAGCCCGCAAGTGTCCAGCACCAACATAGCGTACCAGCAACTCATCAACCCGAACCAGTACGTCATTGCAACGTGGGAGGAAACCGGATTACCCGGAGGAATCCCAGGCGGTCGGGGGTAGAACGTACAAACTCCTTTCAGTGAGCAGTGGAAATTGAGTCCCGATCTTACAGCGGCCGCTCGAATAGCCTGACGCAAACCGCTCCACTACCGGGTCATGTTGTGGACACATTGCCTGTCTGCGGACGGCATGAAACTACACTGTTGCTGGTGCGATGGGGAGCAGTGAGCAGGACGCAAACCGTCTCCGATACGGTCCATTCAGGACTAGTGAACGGGCAGATGTGTACCAGATGTGGACGGTGATAACTGAGACGTCAGTCTTCATTCTTATAAACTAGAAACCAGATTATTAATGACGTAAGGGAAATGGGTCACGAAAAGGAAATGGGACCGGAGTGTCCGTGTACACGAGGCAGGGATTCAGGTGACACAAGAGATTCTGCAGACACCGGAAACCCAGAGTAACACGCACTAAATGCTGGCGGATCTCAGCATGTCGGGCAGCAGCATCTATGGAGAGGAATGAATGGTCATCCCTTCCTAACCAGTCCCTTAATCCGGGCTGATAAGGATTCAGAAGCAGCGAGCACTTGGGGAGACATGTGGGAGGCCATGCTTTATTGCAAGAGGGAAGGCGTACAGGAAAGTCCCAGCGCAGCCCCACAGGGCCTTTGTGAGACCCCACGGTGCGCAGTCTGACCGTTTTATCTATGGAGAGGAGTTCGTTTCATGGCGACGATGCGAGCCGGTCTGTTCGCCAGTTGTCTGTCCGAACGGAGGATGAGAGACCGGGCCGATCATTCTGTGCTGTACCCACCGTGAGGCGGGATGTCAATGACACCCTTCAAAGTCCAACATGTCCCGATACGATGGAAAGTGGTCCCGACTTTCACCGGAGGTTGACAGGTTCCTGATGAGAAGCAGCGTGAACGGAATGAGGAGAATGGGATCGGGATGAATAGCCACGATAGAATGGCGGTGATGGGCGGAATGGCCTCATTCTGCTCCGTTGCCTTATGGTCTCGGTGTGGACTCCAAACCTGGGGGTCACATCGTCAAGTTATTTACAAACGTCACATATATGACCATGGGAACAGTGGACCATAAGGCATAGGAGTAGAATTAGGCCATTTGGCCCATCGAGTCTGCTCCACCATTCAATCGAGGCTGATCCGTTTCCCCCATCTCAGCCCCACTCCCCGGTCTTCTCTATCAGACCATAAAATGGAGATCGGGACTCAACTCGTCACCGAGGCAGATATATTAGAGGAATTTATGAACCTCACAGCGACATACAGAAATGACAAGCAGATACATGTCCAGTCCTGCCGAAGGGTTTCGGCCCGAAGCGTCGGCTGTACTCTTCTCCATAGATGCTGCCTGGCCTGCTGAGTTCCTCCAGCATTTTGTGTGTGTTGCTCGGATTTCCAGCGTCTGCAGATTTTCTCTTGCTTGTAGCGAGGGAGGGTTAGGTTGGTCTTGGCGTACGTTTGAAGGTCGGCACGACATCGTGTGCCGAGGGGTCTGTGCTGTGCTGTGTTCTCCAGGTTTTGCCAAGGGCAGACTGGCCTCCCCGCACTTTGCTGCGGTTGTTCGGTGCGTGGGCCTTCAGAAGCCCGGGGGCCGGACAGGTGATCCCGGGGTCGCTCAGGTGGCCGAGGCGCCGATGACCCGCAGCAGCGAGGTGACCGGATACACCGCCGCGCTCTTCAGCTGCTCCCGGAACCTGGACTGCGTCGCCGCGTAAATGAACGTGTTGGTGCAGCAGCTGACGGTCCGCAGCATAAACCCGAGCAGCGGAAAGATGAACTGCGAGTCGTTCCTCCCGGCCCCCCGCCGTCCCCGTGATCTGATAGTAGACGAATTCCACGACGGGCGTCAGCCACAGGAGGATGAAGCTGCCGGAGAGGGTGAAGAGTAAAACTATAGACCTCCTCCTGCTCTCCATCTCCGGGTCGCTGCGGGTCTCCCCACTGCTCTGATCCCGCAGCCAACTTCCGGACCCGGCTGGCCACCAAAATGTGCCTGACTGTCAGAGCGTTGAGCAGCAGAATGACAGCGAAAGGGAGGAGCGGGGTTAAAACCGTGTTGAACCAGTCATACCCCATCCAGCCTGGTTCGGTAAAGAAAGCGATCATTGGATAGCAGCCCCGCGGCACATTGTCGATGATCACTCTGGGTACATACGTGAAGTGGTAGGGGACATTTTTCAGACACAGCAGGACGCCGGTTGTCCCCAGGACCACCGCCGCAGTCTCCCCGGTGCAATATCTTGTTTTCAGCCGCTGGCAACAGACCGATCGAGTGTGAAAGTGACGGTGAACCAGACGGAGCAGTCGGTGGCGGAGCGGCGCAGCACGGTGATGACACTGCACACCGGGGTTATGTTGAGGAAGCACTCCGGGAAATAATGGAAGTTGATCCGGTACAGAATAACCTTGGTGAGGATCAGCATCAAGTCCGCCGCCGCCATGGCGACCAGGTAGCGAGTGGTGCAGGTGGAGAGACCGCACTTTCCCCGGGACAGGAGGGCAATCGCCACCAAATTCACTGGAGGGAGAGAGCAGGGATCAGAACGGGGGAAGTAATGAAATCGTGTTAGAGCACACAGCATACACACGGTGTCCACTCTATGAGGGACACCGGTACACCTGACTGTTAACACAAATATCTCACCAACCAATGACGGGGGAGCCGCTCATTTTTTAGAAGCACGCAGACCGCTCTGATGATAGAAATGAGAACCGGGCACATCCTGGATGTGGGTGGGGGTTGGAACTTTAATGATGAATGACACTGCAGGTAACCCTTTCCGAATGAAACTTCGAGGCTCCACAATCTCAAAGTTTTTATAGCCACTGAGATCTCCAAGGGGACATGGAGGCTTCAGCAGTTAAGAACAGTCATTTTAGAATTGTGTGTTTTGAAAAAAGCATCAGCCGAGCCAATTCCCTGTTGGGATTTTAATTTCTTTGCATTAATTGCGGAACTCCAAAGAATGGAAAATATGACACGTTAATGAGTGAAAATTTGGATCGGCGTTCTTCCAGCAATTAGAATATAGGAGCAGAATTAGGCTATTTGACCATCGAGTCCACACCGCCATTTCATCGTGGCTGATCCAATTTTCTTCTCAGCCCCAAACTGGTCTTAGACTCTCCCACCACAGGAAACAGCCTCACCACATCCACTCCAGCAAAGCCTTTCAGCATTGGATGGGTTTCAGAGAGGTCGCCATTTGTTCTTTTGAATTCCATCGAGAACAGTCCCAGAGCCATTAAACGCTTTTCATATGACAAGCCATTCAATCCCGGATTCACTTTTGTGAAGCTTCGTTGAACCCTCTGCAGTTTCAGATCTAAGGGAAGGTAAGGGACCGAGAACTGTTCACAATACTCCCAGTGAGGCTTCGCCAGTGCTTTGTAAAGTCTCAGCATTACATCATGGTTTTTATATTCCAGTTCTCTTGTAATGAATGCGACATTGCATTTGCCTTCCACACCAGAGACTCGACCTGCAAATTAAACTTTAGCGGACCTGCACAAGGACTCCCAAGTCCTGTCGCACATCAGATTTAACTTGAATTTTCTCTCCATTTAGAAAATAGACACTTTTTTCATTTCTTCTGCCAAAGGTTATGACCATTCATTTCCCAACACTGTATTCCAGCTGCCATTTCTTTACCCATTCTCCAAATCTGCCTTTCTGTAGAAACATAGAAACCCTAGAGCTTTGTGGGCTCTTCAGCCTGCAAAGCTGTGCCGAACATGCCCCACCTTAGAATTTACTGGGATTACCCATAGCCCTCTGTTTCTCTAAGCTCCATGCAACTATCCGTCTTCACCACCGTCGCTGGCAGCCCATTCCACGCACCGACTACTTTCTGCTTAAAAAACCTGCCCCTGACATCTCCTCTGTATCTACTTCCAAGCATTTTAAAACTGTGCCCCTCTTGTTAGCCACTGCAGCTCTGGGAAAAAAAAGACTTTGACTATCCACAAGATTAGTGCCTCTCATAATTTTATACACCTTTATCAGGTCACCTCTCATCCTCCATCGCTCCAAAGAGAAAAGGCCGAGTTCACTCAACCTATTCTCATAAGACATACCCCCCAATCCAGCCGTTTTGCATCCTATCAACCTCCACTGTAACCTCTGACAACCCTCCACACTATCCACAGCATCTCCACCATTTATGTCATCAGCAAATTTACTAACCCATCCCCCCACTTCCTCATCCAGGTCATTTATAAAAATCACGAAGAGTTAAGGTCCCAGAACAAATCCCCGAGGCACTCCACTGGTCACCGACCTCCATGCAGAATATGACCCGTCTACAACCACACTTCGCGTGTTCTGGATCCACAAAGTAAGGTCCCCTTGGATCCCATGCCTCCTTATTTTCTCAATAAGCCTTGTATGGGGTATCTTATCAAATGCCTTGCTGAAATCCATATGCACTACATCTACTGCTCTACTTTCATCAATGTGTTTAGTTACTTCCTCACAAAATCAATCAGGCTGGTAAGTCACGACCTGCCTTTCGCAAATCCATGCTGACTTCCCCTAATCATATTACGCCCATCCAAATGTTCAAAAATCCTGCTTCTCAGGTTCTTCTCCATCAACTTGTCAACCGCCGAAGTAGGACTCACTGGTCTATAACTTGCTGAGCTATTTCTATTCCCATTCTTGAATAATGAAACAACATCCTCAACCCTCCAATCCTCCGGAACCTCTCCCGCCCCCATTGGTGATTCAGAGATCATCGACAGAGGCTCAGCAACCTTCATCCTCGCCTCCCACAGTAGCTTGTGGGGCATCTCGTCCGGTCCCGGTGATTTACCCAATTCGATGTTTTCCAAAAGCTCCACTACATCCGATCTCTTAATATCTACCTTCTCAAGCTTTTCAGTCCGCTGTAAGTCTTTCCTACAAGCGCCAAGATCCTTTTCCGCAGTGAATACTGAAGTAAAGTATTCATTAAGTACCTCTGCCATCTCCTCCGGTTCCATACACACGTTTCCACTGTCACACTTGATTGGTCCTATTCTCCCACTTCCTATCCTCTTGCTCTTCACATACTTGTAGAATGCCTTGGGGTTTCTTTAATCCTGACCGCCAAGGCCTTCTCTTGTTCTCGCTCTCCTAATTTCTCTCTTAAGCCTTATAAGCCTTATAATCTTCTAGATCTCTATCATTCCCTAGCTTTTTGAACCTTTTGTAAGTTCTTCGTCTCTTGACTAGATTTACAACAGCCCTAGTTATCCACGTTTCCTGTAGCCTACCATCCTTTCCCTGTGCCACATTTCTTTCGTACGTTTCCCTGAGAATATCTGCTCCCAATTTATGCTTCCAAGGTCCTGCCAGATAGACTCAAATTTCCACTTACTCCAATTAATTTCCTTCCTAATTTGTCTGTTCCTAACCCTCTCCAATAGAAGGAAAGAGAATTTTGGTCATTATCTCCAAAATGCTCTCCCACTGAGAGATCTGACGCCTGACCTGGTTCATTTCCCAATACCAAATCAAGTCCAGCTTCTCCTCTTGTAGGTTTCTCTACATACTATCAAACGCCACCCCATCTAAACCCCACGCTCTATTGACCTGCTCCCTACTTTCTCAAATCTACCTGCCCCTCCATCTATTTTCATATAGTCTGTAAACCTCCGCAAGAAAGCCATCAATTTATCATCCAAACAACTGAAATAACCTGAACAGAATCAGTCCCGACATAGACCCCTGTGGATCACCAATAATCAGCGGCAGCCAGCCACTTAAGGCTGCCTTTATTCCCACACTTTGTCTCCAGATAATCAGCTCGGCTTTATCCATGCCAGACTCTTCCCTGTACTACCATGGGCTCGTAACTTTTTAAGGAGCCAAACGGCGGTTCAGGACAGATTGAGTGGCTGCTCAACACATTTCGTCCAAGGGGCGTCTGGAGCCGTTTCCAGCCGCCTGAGTTTGGTCAACCAATGAGGACTAACTTTCAAATGCACTTCATGTGTCCAAAATATTAAATATCGAATATTAATTGCCTAGAAATAAAATCTTAAATTCGGCAAAGCCAAGCCACCAATCTTTTTGGATTTCTGCAAATATTTTTTACTCAGCCTAAGATTTTTATTCTGCCATATATAAGAAATTTTAGGGTCAATAGTATCAAAAAAAGATTAAGGAATAAAGATCGGTACCGCTTAGAAAAGATATAAAAATTTAAGTAAAATAATCAGTTTTTTTTTGTTTGTGCTAAACTTGCGTTGATTCAATTTAAAGCGATACATACGGCACATAAGTCCGAAGGTAAATTAGCTCGATTTTATTCTCATATAAATCCGATCTGTGATAGATGTCATTCTGAGGTAGCCTCTTTGACTCATATATTTTGATCTTGCCCTCTCTTGGAAAAGTTTTGGAAAGATATTTTTGATATATTTTCTACAATTTTACATATGGATTTACAACCTCATCCAATTACGGCAATTTTTGATTTACCAATGATCGATCTGCCCTCTGAAGCTCGGCAGATGATTGCATCTGCCTCCTTAATGGCTATTGAACTGAAAAGAAATTAATCCTCTAACCACATCTCAATGGTTCTCCCAAACCATATCTTGTTTAAATTTAGAAAAAATTAGAAGTGTCACATTTGACCCCTCGGTTAAATTTGCAGAAACTTGGAGGCCTTTTAGCCAATACTTTCATAGAATGTAATCTGACCTTCTCTGATCCCTTTATTTTATTCATTGAGTTGAGTAGGGGAGCGGAGTTAACGACATTAATGATATTATTTGATATAATTGAATAGCCCAGCTTTGTTTCGTTTTGTTTTAGTTTGGTTTAGATGTTTTTCGATTTCAATTTTGGTTTTTTTCCCCATCTTTTTATTTTTTTCTGTTTTGGCTATCAAGGGTTTGGGAGGTCAATTATATTGGTGCTATTTATAGCTTTTTCTTTCATATATTAATTACCAACAGTCTAATCCCACTCGCTTGACACTACCATGATCATTAAGTATTTACTTTTGAAAAACTTAATAAAAAGATTGAAAAAGAAAGGATTTTATTTTAGTTGTCAGTCACTATGTTATTAACTGAGTAACATTTTTCTCTCTTGAGTTTATGCCAAGAACATTTTTGGAGCATTTACTTTTTTCAGTTAATTCAATAATCCTCTCCTCACTTCCCCACTCTCCCAGTAGGGACAGCACTACGAGATTTTATTTCTTAATAATTCGGAGGATGGAGTTAACCGGATACTTCACGGCGTTGACAAACTCCTGCCGGAACTTCGATTGAGTCACCCCATAAATGAAAGTGTTGGTGCACAGACTGAAGTTCTGTAGCATATATCCGACATGTGCAAAGATGAACTCGGAATTGTTGTACTGGCTGGGAGTTGTTCCGGCGATGTTGTAATATAAGAAGTCAAGGACAGTTGTTAACCACAGAAGGATAAAGCTGCCAGATATAGTAAACAGTAAGATCATCGACCTCCTCCTGCTCTCCATCTCCGGGTCACTATGATTCTGCCCTTTGCTCTGACCCCTCAGGGCCTTCCGCACACGACTGGCCAGTAAAATGTGTCTGACCGTCAGAACATTGAACAGCAAAATAAAAGCGAGAGGCAGCAGGGGGGTCACAACCTTATCAAACATCCTGAACCCCACCCACAGCGGGTCGGTGTAATAAACCCGCTTCCGTTTACAGAACCACGGTACTTTATCGATGATAAATTTGGGTTCGGAAGAGAAATAGAAGGGGACGTTTTTCAGACACAGCAGGACGCCGGTTATCGCCAGAACCGCAGCCGCAGTTTTCAAGGTGCAGTATTTTGTTTTCAGCTTCTGGCAACAAATGAGGACAAAGCGGTCGAAGCTGAATGCGACGGTGAACCAGACGGAACAGTCCCTGGCCGCGCACATCAGGAAAAAGTTAATGTTACAGGTGGGATACCTGTCCAGGTATGATCCGGGAAAGTAATAGCTGATTCGCATGAGTATGACGGCGGTGACGACAGCCAGCATGTCCGCTGCTGCCATGACAACCAAGTAGCGAGTGGTGCAGCTGGAGAGGCCGCACTTTCCCCGGGACAGGATCGCGATCGCCACCAAATTCACTGTGAAGAATAAAAGAGAATGGATTATTTAATAAACTCCGCCGACTGTTCGGAACCCCGGGTGACTTCGTCAGTGAGAGACCCTACTCACCCGGTGCACATTACCACCCCTTGTTTTAATCAACTGGTTATCTGCTCTGACGAAGTGTTATCTGGTCCTGACGAAGGGTCTCGGCCCGAAACATCGACAGCGCCTCTCCCTATAGGTGCTGCCTGGCCTGCTGCGTTTCGCCAGCATTTTTTCTGTGTTGTCTGAATTTCCAGCATCTGAAGATTTCCTCGTCGTTATCTGCTCTGCCTCTTGACACCAGACTGAGTTCTGTTTCTCAAGCCCTGCTTACACATAACCGGGTCCTATAATTCTTGTCCCTATAAAACACCGTTTTCACTGGAACAATTATGTTACTGTGTAAGCAGAATATACGAATGGAGACCGCTTCAGAGACTGATGACCGGCACCGACAGACGGTCCTGATACAGGCAACAACATGTCTGCTACCCGACCGTGAGTCCGATCGAGAACGTGGAAATTGTTATTTTTACAATAATAATTTCATAGTTACTCTCAATTGAAAGAAAGGAATGAACAGTGAATATTACTCACAATATCTTAACAAAACACTGTTGCTGATCCTACGATGGGACGCAAAGATGCAAATTCAGAAATCAGAGGGGCCACGGGCCTTCGGTGCAGGATCCGGTAATGGTGAACTTATCGATGTTAGGATTCATTTCGAGAGGACCAGAATATAAACTCAAGTATGTACTGCTGAGGTTTATAAGGCGTCAGTCACACCGCGTTCAGAGCTGTTTTGGGGCCCCATACAGACGAAAGAACGCGATGGCATTGGAGAGTGTCCGGAGGAGTTTCACGGGAATGATCCGGGTAATGACAAGTTTAACGTATCAGGATCGGGTGATGGATGCGGGTCTTTACTCGCTGGAATTTAAAATAATGCGGAGGGGGGGGAGGATCTTACTGAAAACGGTCAAATATTGAACGTTTATATAGAGTGGATGTGTAGAGGGTGTCGTCTGTAGTGGTGGAGCCTGGGACCAGAGTGCATGGACTCAGAATAGAGAGAAGTCTCTTTAGAATGAAGACGGTGGGAGAAATGGTTTTCCAGAGGGTGGTGAATCTGTGGAATTTTCTGCCACATACGGCTGTGGAGACCAAGTTATTTGGGATATTTAAAGTGTTATGTAAAGGCGTGAAATGTTACGGGCTGAAGTCTGGAGGATGGGGTTGAGAGGGATCATCAGTTAGTCATAATTAACTATCCGAGCAGACTCAAAGGACCGAGAGGCGCCGTTTTGAATCGATGTCTTACGGTCTACCGTTTGCCGCTCGTCATTGAATTAGGTATTGAGCGTGGAGTTTGTCACCTTACACAATAGAATTCAAGTTTAGTCTCATTTGAAAGAATGCAATAAATAGCAAATGCTGTTCGGAATATCTGAACAGAATAATGCCGCTGATAATATGATGGGACATGGGATTAACCGCTGGATCAACGGGCAAGAATTCCAGGTACAAAACGGAGCAAATTACTGGCTGACAACACATCATTTCCAGTCGCTTACCGGGTAAGCCAATGATGGCAATGATCAAATAGCAGATCCTTCGGGCGCTGTTAAATGTTTCCAACATTTTCGGCCCGCACGCTGTTGGCGGCCTTTCTGATTGAGCTCCGGATCCGCATTCCGTCCGGGAGCATCACAGTTATAAACCCTGAGATCTCCTCTGGGAATCTTCAATTGCGACATCGTTCAATACCGACAAATTTAGCATTGAGAAATAAAGATGACGACAGCAGCGTGGCATCTTCATTGTGTTGCAATACAATTATTTCACCATTACAAATGAGACACCAGCAAACATGCGGCCGTTAACAATGAAGCATAACTTGATAGGAAATATTGTAATTCAACAATGGGATCATTTGTGCTATGCCAGCCCAGTCATTGGATTTAAAGTGTGATATTGCTTGATCAGGTCCTATTGGGTTCGGGTCATTGATTGATGGAGAGTTGCAGCAGAGAAACAAACCCTGCGTCCACCGAGTCAGTTCCAGTGACTATCCGCCCATTTACATCACTCCTATAGCCGTCCCGTTTTATTTTCCCCTCGTTCTCATCAACGAGTCCCGCAGAACATCTTGCCGTTTGCCTGCATGCCACCTGCAATTTCAACGTTCAAAGTACATTTGTCACAAAGCATGTATGCAGTATTCAACACCGGGATCAAAGTTCAAAGTAGGTTTATTATGAAAGTATGTCTGTAGCATACAGCCTGAGATTTGTATTCCCGCTGGTAGTCACGAAACAAAGAAACACCATGGAACCCATTCCAAAAAGCATCAAACACACCACACGCAAAAAGAACAAGCCGTCCAAAAGGTAAAGGTAAAGGTCACTGACAGGGAACGTTCAGTTCGGTTCACGTCATCAGCGCCGTGTCGTTTGATGACCTCAGGCCGCAGATCCTTCCGGCCCGATCAACATCGCACAATAAAACAACAAATAAAGGCGCAACCAGAAACGAGGAGCACTTTGATGTAGTGGGGAAGGGTCGATTGATTTTAGAGTAGGTTACATGGTCGGCACAACACTGTGGGCTGAACGGCCTGTACTCTGCTGTAATGTTCTATGTTCTCACAAAATGCCCTTGTCTTAGACGAATCAAAATTGAATCACCTTTCAGGGTTACAAGGCAAATGGAAATCCTTGTGTATCCGGATTTAACCGAATATTTCAAGATGTTGAACTTCATCGACCACACAGAAGCATCCTGTTTCTGAACAATGTTTATTTCATTATTACCGTTAATACCGCCAAACTAAAAGCACACGGGCATAGTTGGCCAACAGTAGCTTCAAAGTCATGATGAAGGCGTTTCATCAGTCAAAGTATTAAATATTAACGTTAGGACGTTATATTGCGGTTACACGCTGAGATCGCATTGGAACATTGTGTAGGGTTGTTGCTACCCCATTTTCTACAGGCAGCGTGGTCACCAGGAAAGGAACGTCAGTCGTCAATGACCCACAGCACCCAGACCATGTACTTTCCCCGATAACGTCATCAGGACCCACGCCACCCAGACCATGTACTTTTCCCGTTACCTTCATCAGGACGCACACGACCCAGATTATGTAATTTCCCCAATAGCGTCATCAGGATCCCCACCACACAGACAATGTACTTTTCCCGTTTCCCCATCAGGATCCCCACCACACAGACCATGTACCTTTCCCGTTTCCCCATCAGGATCCCCACCACACAGACCATGTACCTTTCCCGTTTCCCAATCAGGATCCCCACCACACAGACTATGTACCTTTCCCGTTTCCCCATCAGGATCCCCACCACACAGACCATGTACCTCTCCCGTTTCCACATCAGGATCCCCACCACACAGACCATGTACCTTTCCCGTTTCCCCATCAGGATCCCCATCACACAGACCATGTACCTTTCCCGTTTCCCCATCAGGATCCCCACCACACAGACCATGTACCTTTCCCGTTTCCCCATCTGGATCCCCACCACACAGACCATGTACCTTTCCCGTTTCCCCATCAGGATGCCCACCACACAGACCATGTACCTTTCCCGTTTCCCCATCAGGATCCCCACCACACAGACCATGTACCTTTCCCGTTTCCCCATCAGGATGCCCACCACACAGACCATGTACCTTTCCCGTTTCCCCATCAGGATCACCACCACACAGACCATGTACCTCTCCCGTTTCCCCATCAGGATGCCCACCACACAGACCATGTACCTCTCCCGTTTCCCCACCAGGATCCCCACCACAAAGACCATGTACCTTTCCCGTTTCCCCATCAGGATGCCCACCACATAGACCATGTACCTTTTCCGTTTCCCCATCAGGATCCCCACCACACAGACCATGTCCATGTCCCGTTTCCCCATCAGGATCCACACCACACAGACCATGAACCTTTCCCGTTTCCCCATCAGGATCCCCACCACACAGACCATGTACCTTTCCCGTTTCCCCATCAGGATCCCCACCACACAGACCATGTACCTTTCCCGTTTCCCCGTCAGGATCCCCACCACACACACCATGTACCTTTCCCGTTTCCCCATCAGGATCCCCACCACACAGACCATGTACCTTTCCCGTTTCCCCATCAGGAACCCCACCACACAGACCATGTACCTTTCCCGTTTCCCCATCAGGATCCCCACCACACAGACCATGTACCTTTCCCGTTTCCCCGTCAGGATCCCCACCACACAGACCATGTACCTTTCCCGTTTCCCCATCAGGATCCCCACCACACAGACCATGTACCTTTCCCGTTTCCCCGTCAGGATCCCCACCATACAGACCATGTACCTTTCCCGTTTCCCCATCAGGATCCCCACCACACAGACCATGTACCTTTCCCGTTTCCCCATCAGGATCCCCACCACACAGACCATGTACCTTTCCCGTTTCCCCATCAGGATCCCCACCACACAGACCATGTACCTTTCCCGTTTCCCCGTCAGGATCCCCACCACACAGACCATGTACCTTTCCAGATTCCCCGTCAGGATCCCCACCACACAGACCATGTACCTTTCCCGTTTCCCCATCAGGATCCCCACCACACAGACCATGTACCTTTCCCGTTTCCCCGTCAGGATCCCCACCACAAAGACCATGTACCTTTCCCGTTTCCCCATCAGGATCCCTACCACACAGACCATGTACCTTTCCCGTTTCCCCATCAGGATCCCCACCACACAGACTATGTACCTTTCCCGTTACCCCGTCAGGATCCCCACCACACAGACCATGTACCTTTTCCGTTTCCCCATCAGGATCCCCACCACACAGACCATGTGCATGTCCCGTTTCCCCATCAGGATCCCCACCACACAGACCATGTACCTTTCCCGTTTCCCCATCAGGATCCCCACCACACAGACTATGTGCATGTCCCGTTTCCCCATCAGGATCCCCACCACACAGACCATGTACCTTTCCCGTTTCCCCATCAGGATCCCCACCACACAGACCATGGACCTTTCCCGTTTCCCCGTCAGGATCCCCACCACACAGACCATGTAACTTTCCCGTTTCCCCATCAGGATCCCCACCACACAGACCATGTACCTTTCCCGTTTCCCCGTCATGATCCCCACCACAAAGACCATGTACCTTTCCCGTTTCCCCATCAGGATCCCCACCACACAGACCATGTACCTTTCCCTTTTCCCCATCAGGATCCCCACCACAGAGACCATGTAATTTTCCCGTTTCCCCGTCAGGATCCCCACCACAAAGACCATGTACCTTTCCCGTTTCCCCATCAGGATGCCCACCACAAAGACCATGTACCTTTCCCGTTTCCCCATCAGGATCCCCACCACACAGACCATGTACCTTTCCCGTTTCCCCATCAGGATCCCCACCACACAGACCATGTACCTTTCCCGTTTCCTCATCAGGATCCCCACCACACAGACCATGTACCTTTCCCGTTTCCCCATCAGGATCCCCACCACACAGACCATGTACCTTTCCCGTTTCCCCATCAGGATCCCCACCACACAGACCATGTACCTTTCCCGTTTCCCCATCAGGATCCCCACCGCACGGACCATGTACCTTTGCCGTTTCCCCATCAGGATCCCCACCACACAGACCATGTACCTTTCCCGTTTCCCCATCAGGATCCCCACCACACAGACCATGTACCTTTCCCGTTTCCCCGTCATGATCCCCACCACAAAGACCATGTACCTTTCCCGTTTCCCCATCATGATCCCCACCACACAGACCATGTACCTTTCCCGTTTCCCCATCAGGATCCCCACCACACAGACCATGTACCTTTCCCGTTTCCCCATCAGGATCCCCACCACACAGACCATGTACCTTTGCCGTTTCCCCATCAGGATCCCCACCACACAGACCATGTGCATTTCAACTGAAATGTTCCCGGTTGTAGAGTCTGACACTCCAAGCGTGAACAGATTATGCCTCTGAGCTTCGAAACGACCTCATCGCCAACCTGTCTCTCCACATCATCATTTGGCAGCGACTGATGCGCTTCATTTTCTCAATGGATGTAAATGGATGCCTGCAATTAAATTCGGGGCAGGGGTAATTGACTAATCGTTGAAATGAAGAACGAAACAATCAAATGATTACTGCCATTGAGTCGGTCTGTATTCAACAGGTCAAAGATTCGAAGAACATTTATTATCAAAGAACGTATAAATTATATAACCTTGAGATTTGTTGGCATACAGGCAGCCGCAAAGGAAGAAACACGAATGAACCGAATTAAAAAATAAAGCCCAACCCCGCAACCCTCTGCTCATAGAGAAAGAGGAAAAGAAAACACAAATCATGCAATCAATGGAAGCGAGCAACTACAACACCAATACGAGCCACATTGAGTCATTGGATCCAAATCCCCGGAGCAGCCCGGAGTAGGCCCAAAGCCTCGGGACTCAGTCCATTCTATTAGCGGGGAAAACAGCCGCAAAGTTTTCAGACACGAAGAACTGCAGCCGAGGGCAGTTTCACAGCCGTGGCGTCGCAGAGAGAGGAGTCCCTCAGTCTCACAGCCGTGGCGTCGCAGAGAGAGGAGCCCCTCAGTCTCTCTGAGCCGGCGTGTAAATTGTCCAAAACAGCGGATCATCCCTCGCATTACGACCCGGGCTCTGCCGAAATGTATCGCTCCGGGCCTCGATTTCGCTGCCCACGAAGACCCCGGCACCCAGAGCGATCCAGCCTCACACGACTCTCGACACCCGGATTCTGCATATCCTGATGCATGGAATATAAAGTGGTGGCTGAGAGGAACAGCCTGTGATGGAAAAGAGGAATGAAACGCAGCCCTTTAATTCACAAGGCAGGATGAGAGATGTAGGGAGGTTTGACACTGTCTGGGTCCCGAGCGAACCGACGTACAGGAATCACAGAGACTTCGGCAATTCAAACAAGAGTAAATATTTATTACAAAAATTAACCAGAAAAACTAACAGGAGTTCAGACAAACAATACGGAATCTCGATGAACAAAAATCACTGGCCATATTGTCGGGTGCAGGAACGGTGGTGTACAAGTGCTGCAGTAAATCTTTTCAAGAAGAAAAGAAAAGCTTACGAAGGTTCAGAGAGCGAGGTGATGTTAGAGATCGAGAAGATCAGAAGGCTAACAGGAAGGAGTTTAATAAATAAATTAGGAGAGCCAGAATGGGCCAGAAGAAGGTCTTGACGGGCAGCATTAAGGAAATCCCCAAGGCATTCTACAGGTATGTGAAGAGCAAGAGGATAAGGCGTGAAGGATTAGGACATATCAAGTGCGACAGAGGGAAACAGTGTATGGAACCAGATGAAATAGCAGACGTACTTAATGAATATTTTTCTTCAGTATTCACTATGGAACAGGATATTGGTGATTGCAGTGATGACTTCCAGCGGACTGAAAAGCTTGAGCATGTAGATATTAAGAAAGAGGATGTGCTGGAGCCTTTGGAAAACATCAAGTCGGATAAGTCGCCGGGCCCGGATGTGGTGTTCCCTAGGCCACTGTGGGAGGCGAGGGAGGAGATTACTGAGCCTCTGGCTCAATTGGGACGGGAGAGGTTCCGGAGGATTGGAGGGTTGCGAATGTTGTTCTCTTATACAAGAAAGGGAGTAGAGATAGCCCAGGAAATTAAAGACCAGTGCGGCTTAATTCAGTGATTGCTAAGTTAATGGAGAAGATCCCGAAAGGCAGGATTTGTGAACATTTGAAGAGGTATAATATGATTAGGAATAGTCAACATGGCTTTCTCAAGGGCATGCCGTTCCTTACAAGCCTGATTGAATTTTTTGAGGATGTGACTGAACACACTGATGAACGAAGAGCAGTAGATGTAGAGTAAACACGAGGAAATCTGCAGATGCTGGAAATTCAAACAACAACACACACAAAGTGCTGGTGGAACACAGCAGGCTAGGCAGCATCTATAGGGAGAAGAGCTGTCGACGTTTCGGGCCGAGACCCTTCGTCAGGAGTAAGAAGTCAGTGTTCATGCCATCAGGTTGGAGGCTACCCAGCCGGTATATAACGTGTTGTTCCTCCAACCTGAGTTTGGATTCATTTTGACAATAGAGGAGGCCATGGATAGACATATCAGAATGGGAATGGGATGTGGAATTAAAATGTGCGGTCACCGGGAGATCCTGCTTTTTCTGGCGGACAGTGGCCACACATTTTAATTCCACATCTCATTCCCATTCTGATACGTCTGTCCATGGCCTCCTCTATTGTCAAAATGAATCCAAACTCAGGTTGGACAAACAAAACTTTATATACCGGCTGGGTAGCCTCCAACCGGATAGCATGAACATTGATTTCTCTAACTTCCGTTAATGCCCCTCCTCCCCTTCTTACCCCATCCCTGACATATTTAGTTGTTTGCCTGTTCTCCATCTCCCTCTGGTGTTCCCCCCACCTCCTTTCTTTCTCCTGAGGCCTCCTGTCCCATGATCCTTTCCCTTCTCCAGATCTGAATCACTTTCGCCGAACACCTTTCCAGCTCTTAGCTTCATCCCACTCCCTCTGGTCTTCTCCTATCATTTCACATTTCCCCCTCCCCCCACTACTTTCAAATCTCTTACTATCTTTCCTTTCGGTTAGTCCTGACGAAGGGTCTCGGCCCGAAACGTCGACAGCTCTTCTCCCTGTAGATGCTGCCTGGCCTGCTGTGTTCCACCAGCATTTTGTGTGAGATGTAGAGTATTTGGATTTCAGTAAAGCATTTGATAAGGTACCCCATGCAAGGCTTATTGAGAAAGTAAGGAGGCACGGGATCCAAGTGGACAATGCTTTATGGATCCAGAACTGGCTTGCCCACAGAAGGCAAAGTGTGGTTGTAGACGGTTTATATTCTGCATGGAGGTCGGTGACCAGTGGTGTGCCTCGGGGATCTGTCTGGGACCCTACGTGATTTTCATAAATGATCAGGATGAAGAAGTGGAGGGATGGGTTAGTAAGTTTGCTGATGACACAAATGTTGGGAGTGATGTGGATAGTGTGGAGGGCTGTCAGAGGTTACAGTGGGAAATTGATAGGATACAAAACTGGTCTGAGAAGTGGCAGATGGATTTCAACCCAGATAAGTGTGAAGTGGTTCATTTTGGTAGGTCAAATATGATGGTACAATATAATACAAACTGTAAGACTCTTGGCTGTGTGGAGGATCAGAGGGATCTTGGTGTCCGAGTCCATAGGACACTCAAAGTCGCTACGCAGGTTCACTCTGTGGTTAAGAAGGCACACGGTGCATTGGCCTTTATCAATCGTGAAATTGAATTTAAGAGCCGAGAGGTAAAGTTGCAGCTATACATGACACTGGTCAGACCCCACTTGGAGTACTGTGCTCAGTACTGGCTGACCCACTACAGGAAGGATGTGGAAATAATAGAAAGGTGGGGAGTATGAATTTTGAAAACAGCTTGAGGGAACTTACCTCTGACATCTCCTGTGTACCTACTCCCCAGCACCTTAAACCTGTGCCCTCTTGTGGCAACCATTTCAGCCTAGGGAAAAAGCCTCCGACTATCCATTTGACCAATGCCTCTCATCATCCTATGCAGCTCTATCAGGTCACCTCTCACCCTCCGTCACGCCAAGGAGAAAAGGCCGCGTTCACTCGACCAGTTTTCATAAGGCATGCTCCCCAATCCAGGCCACATTCCTGTAGATCTGCTCTGCACGCTTTCTATGGTTTCCACGTCTTCCTGTCGTGAGGCGACCAGAACTGAGCACAGTTATACCTGACTGTCAGAACGCTGAACATCATAATAAAATGAAATAGTAGCAGTGGGGTTAGAACCCAACATCTTGAAGCCCACCCACCACGGAGCAGTGGAATAATCCGACCTCCTTTCACAGAACAAAACCACATTGTCAGTTATCCCTCTAGTCCTCAGGTTGTTCACCTTTTTTAATGCCTTCGACTCCTTTGACAGCCCGGTCAAGCCCATGCACCCTTCTCAGAATAATGTGTTTAAATATATAATATATAATAAACATAATTACAAAATTAAACTATTATATTTAAATACAGTTACCAAAATATTTTTAAAAAGAATTAATGATATAGTAGTATATGTGTGCCTCTTTATTAATCCATTAAATACCAAAGCGATGCATTAAAAATATAGACAGGTTAAAGTTAGATTTTATTCTTTAAAGCTTATCACTCTGAAGACTGTGATTACTCAGCTTGAATAAGAACATTAAATTGTGAGGTAGACTTTGATAAAGCAACACGCATGCCATGTTGGATGTCTAGGACAAGAGGGTATAGCCTTAGGATAGAAGGGCACCCTTTTAAAACAAAGATGTAGAGAAATTTCTTCAGCCAAAGGGTGGTGAATTTGACGGATTTGTTGCCTCAGGCAGCTGTGGAGGCCGGGTGTTTGGGGGCATTTAAGGCAGAGATTGATAGGTTCTTGATTGGACATGGCATCAAAGTTTACTGGAACATGGCCGAGAGCTGGGGTTGAGGAGGAGGAGAGAAAAAAACGGAACAGTCAAAAAGGATGGCTTAATTCTGCTCCTATGTCTTATGGTTGTATGGTCGTATAGACATGTCGGACTGCTGACGGAATAGAGGCACTGTCGTGCTTTCTTCGCAATAATATTTTTGTAATGGGTCCAGGACAGTCCTCTGAGATAATGACATCCAACAATTTATAGTTATTGACTCTCTCCAGCTCTGGTCCTCCGATGATTACCGGACAGGGACCTCTGGTTTCCCTCTACAATCAGTCACTTGGTCCTATCGACTTCGAGAATAATGGAGAACAACGAAGCTGAACGACGACTCGGCGCAGGGCTGCCCGATAGTAACAACTGTATGGTGATATGAAAATGTCTGTGATTTCCATCGTTGACCAACTCACATTTACTACTAATCGTACTGTGGTTTTTTGCCTGCATTCATAATTGAAGGAAATGCTAAATGTCAGTTAGTGGTTTTTGAAAACAAAGATGTAATTTTTCCCATTTCCGTTCATCTATCCATTGGCACCTGACAGCAAGTTAAAATAACCCTACTCTATAATCACATGTTCAAGAAGAGGGTTTTTTTTAAACAAGAAACAGAACACAACGCCAATTGTTGGCACAGCCACGGTCGCCATTTTCTCCATGCAATATTTTGTCTTTACTGCTGGTAAATGGAAGGGGAACGAATGGAAATGTAAGAATGTGTTCTGTGTTTGTTTAGCCTAGGAATATGTTTGATTGATGGCTTGCAAGGACTCGTGGCTGATGGGCCTGTTTCCGTCCTGTGTCAATACATGAAGAAGTTAAGCAGCAGAGAGGGCGGAAGAATTAGTAAGACGAGACTCGTACTGCGAAGCCAGGATTGCCGTGTTATTCCTTCGATCATCCGATTGTCAGGAAAATGTGGACATTTATAGGTATTAATATTGAAGTAGTAAAATGGATTCAGCAGTGGCTGGATGGAAGCTGGCAGAGAGTAGTGGTGGATAACTGTTTGTCAGGTTGGAGGCCGGTGACTAGTGGAGTTAAGGATCTGTACTGGGTCCAATGTTGTTTGTCATATACATTAATGATTTGGATGACAGGGTGGTAAATTGGATTAGTAAGTATGCAGATAATACAAAGGTAGGTGGCGTTGTGGATGATGAAGTATATTTTCAAAGCTTGCAGAGCAATTTAGGCCTGTTAGAAGAGTAGGCAGATAGAGTTTAATGCTGATAAGTGTGAGGTGCTACGTTTTGGTAGGAATAATCCAAATAGGACATACATGGTAAAGGTAGGGCATTGAAGAATGCAGTAGAACAGAGTGATCGAGGAATAATGGTGCATAGTTCCCTGAGGTGAAATCTTATCTGGTTAGGGTGGTGAAGAAAGCTTTTGGTATGCTGGGCTTTATAAATCAGAGCATTGAGTATAGGAGATGGGATGTAATTTCAAAATTGTACAAGACATTGGTGAGGCCAAATTTGGAGTATTGTGTACAGTTCTGGTCACCGAAGTATAGGAAAGATGTGAACAAAATAGAAAGTGTACAGAGGAGATTTACTAGGATGTTACCTGGGTTTCAGCACCCAAGTTACAGAGAAAGGCTCAACAAGTTAGATCTTTATTCTTTGGAGCGTAGAAGGTTGAGGGGGGACCTGATAGAGGTATTTAAAATTATGAGGGGGAGAGACAGAGTTGACGTGGATAAGCTTTTTTCCATTGAGAGTAGGGGAGATTCAAACAAGGGGTCATGTTGAGTGTTAGGGAGCAAAGGTTTAGGGGTAACATGAGGGGGAACGTCTTTACTCAGAGAGTGGTAGCTGTGTGGAACGAGCTTCCAGTAGAAGAGGTAGGGGCAGGTTCGATATTGACATTTTTAAAAAATGTAGATAGGTATATGGATAGGAAAGGAATGGAGGGTTATGGGCTGAGCGCAGGGCGGTGTGTCTAGGTGAGGATAAGCGTTCGGCACGGACTAGAAGGGCCGGGATGGCCTGTTTCCGTGCTGTAATTGCTATATGGTTACATGGATATAACAGAGAGAGAGAGAGATACAGACAGACTGACAGCCAGACAGTCAGATAATTAGACAGGCAGGCAGTCAGCGACGGATAAAGGAAGAGTTTTTTAATGCATAGCTGTGAATAATACGGCAGAATTGCTTCTTTCTGATTCAGGAACTGAAGATTACTCATCCGCTGCATTCGATATACAGATCGGACGGATGAATTATGCAACTTTGGAATTGAACAATTATCTTCATTTACGGACAGATTGTGCTAGAATATAAATTAAAATGAAGGTTATCTAATAATCACTGGACATATTTTCACCACACTCAATCCGACATGGGGGTCTGTCGATACATGCACTGTTATAATTCCCACATAACGCTGAAACAATCCCGCAGAGCAAAGGGAAATAATTGTGGATAAATTAGAATTCAAAGTCAGAACTTGCACACTGGAGAGAGGTTTGCAGGTTGAAGAGTGACAGCGGTGTGCACAGGGGCATTTGCCATTGGAGCTGACCTTAGAGTAGGAGAAGCATGGATAGTACAGAGTGTGCAGTTTCAGGACCAAGGATAGTACTGATTGTGATGTTTCAGGACAATGGATAGTTCAGTGCGTTCAGCTACAGGACTATGGATAGTACTGAGTGTGATGTTTCAGGACAATGGATAGTACTGAGTGTGATGTTTCAGGACAATGGATAGTACTGAGTGTGATGTTTCAGGACTATGGATAGTACTGAGTGTGATGTTTCAGGACAATGGATAGTACTGAGTGTGATGTTTCAGGACAATGGATAGTACTGAGTGTGATGTTTCAGGACTATGGATAGTACTGAGTGTGATGTTTCAGGACTATGGATAGTACTGAGTGTGATGTTTCAGGACTATGGATAGTACTGAGTGTGATGTTTCAGGACAATGGATAGTACTGAGTGTGATGTTTCAGGACTATGGATAGTACTGAGTGTGATGTTTCAGGACTATGGATAGTACTGAGTGTGATGTTTCAGGACTATGGATAGTACTGAGTGTGATGTTTCAGGACTATGGATAGTACTGACTGTGATGTTTCAGGACTATGGATAGTACTGAGTGTGATGTTTCAGGACAATGGATAGTACTGAGTGTGATGTTTCAGGACTATGGATAGTACTGAGTGTGATGTTTCAGGACTATGGATAGTACTGAGTGTGATGTTTCAGAACAATGGAGAGTACAGAGTTTGCAGCTTCAGCACTATTTTTGAGAGAACTTCAGGGACAGGGGACAATTCTGGTGACAGCTTGATTTCTGTCGAGTATCACGATATTCTTCCACTTTCCAAAAACAATATAGGCTGGTTTAAAAACTGGCCATTACAAAGTTGTCTATAGTGTATAAATGAGTGGTGGATCTGTACGAGGGGCGTACAGTGATTGGAGTGTGGAACGTGTTTGTTATAAAGTCTCTCATTAACTTGATGGGTTGCTGAAGTCTGAAGCTCAAGGTGAAGTCTGACTTCCCGACCTACTGTATGTATGAGCGTGTTAACTTTGTGGTCTAACAGTGATCATTCCGATCGAAATCTCTGTTCCCGCTATGCTGCGCGAGGGCGTGCTCGCTCGGTAAATACTCCCCCTAACATTGCCTTTGCCGCCACGTAGCTGGAAGTGCCACGAAGTTTTCAGACCGTGACATAAGTTGCTGCTCAGTGGAATGGTTGGTCTGAACATCTGTAAAAGTAAATAGACAGAACTTTGCGCAGGAAAGCTCTTTTGGATTGATTACAACTTCATTATCCCTTCCCTTCCAATTTATCCGATGCATTGTTATAAATACAGCTCTGGGATTTGGAGGAATGCATTGTTTTGAGAAGGTGTATAGATTAACCACATATTGGATCGAAGTCTGCACAATGGATGGGTTCTCGTGTTCTGGGTTGCAGTATTATTTAAACGTAATTCTCTGACTGAGCAGCAGTAACGTTTGATACGAACATAAGAAATAGGAGCCGAAGTTGGTTGTCTGGTCTGTCGAGCCTGCTCCGCCATTCAATAACATCATGGCTGGAAACTCAGGAATCATCCTGGTGAACCTCCTCTGCACCGCGTCGAAAGCCGGTATATCCTTCCTCAAGTAAGGAGAGCAGAACTGCACACAGTACTCCAGGTGTGGCCTCACCGGTACCCTGTACGGTTGCCGCTTAACCACCCTGCTCTTAAATTCAATCCTCTGATGTTCTATAAAACAGACAAATGTATTGCAACATTCCATTTGCCTGTTTAAACAGCTACATCGCCACGCATTACAGTGGATGCTCTGATTTACCGCGCGGTATTCATCGAAGGTTTTTAATATTATTTTAACTATGTAAACCACTTAGAGGTTCTCTGTCTTAAAAGTTTCTTCCGGGTCTCCGCTGGTCTTTTGTATTATTGTGCCGCTTCGAGATCAATTTTAATTACAGTTTATATCAAAGGTTGATATTGCCGTAAATTATTGTCATTTGTTGACAGCATTGCATTGGAACTTTCTTAACCGTGTAATTCCTGTAGATTGCCGACATCAATTAAATCTTTCAAGCTATGGCCAACACGGGTGTTTCAAGTTTGAGATCAAGTTACGTTTTTAATGTCTCAGTTATAGAGTTCGGTTTTACTGCCATGAGAGGGGATCGCAGCAAATACTGTTGACTATCGGCGGCAACTGAACAAAGGTCGACAGTGGAATAATACGGGATCGGTTGATTAACACCAGCCTGCTTAAATGAAGAGCCTCATCTTTGATTGAAACTGTTTTCGCCATTTCATTGATTAACTTATTAAGAACTGTCGGTACTCAGGGGCATTCATCGTTATATTGATGCTAAGTACATCCAAAGAGTTTCGAAATTTACTGACGAGCGATTTAATTAAACCAATTCTGAATGTGAATGATGTTGTAACCTCACTGTCCCTGTGGGGATGTGGAGGGGTTTATATTAAAGACAGCCGGGACAAGTATCTCACTGTAGTTGCTTCTAAGTCAACGGATCGGATCCTTCACACGGAAAATGCTGGAGACGTTCTACAGTGCCAGGAAAATATATTATATTGTAATTGCAGTTATTGGTATCCCGGGTAAGCAACGATAATTTTCTTTAGTTAATTTTGTAACTTTACACTCGAGATTCTCTCCCCGTTTAATCTATGGATGAAAATGTTTGCCTGCTAATCCAATGGTTTTGCTTTGACCAATAGTGGAACAACGGTATCGTTTCCACGACCCAACATCCCCAATGTATGGCACTAGTAATGATAATTATAGTAGTTCTAATGGTAACAGTAATAAACAATAATAATAACAAGAAAAAAATAAAATAATAATAATAATAATAATAATAATAATAATAATAATAATAATAATAATAATAATAATAATAATAATAATAATAATAATAATAATAATAACAGAACGTCTGTTGATCTTTCTGTGTGTCTAAAGTTCTTACTGAAAATTCAGATTTTACAACCACAGAGAGACATCCGGCGAAGAGGTTGACAAGTAGCCCGGTTACTGCCTGATAACAAATAGTATAATCCGCAGAGGAGATCTGTGTTGTTGAGTTTCTGTCCATTATATTGAAGGATACAAACAAATGCTTTAAAACAGTGGTGTAGTGAGAATGATCCAAGTAACTCCCATTTTATTTGGCTTTTTGTGATGTGATTTATTTCTTCTTCCGCTGCTGTTGTTGTTTAAATAAGTTTACTCATTATTACTCTTCACAAAAGCCATGTTCCCATGACACCATTTTGCAAACGGTGTTCGACCTGATCTTCACGTTCACCATTAATCTCTTTATATCACATTTCCAGAGAATTTACCGCATGGAATTCGCCCAGTCCGAATCGCTGGCATGTTGGCACAGTGTGCTTACGTAAAATTGAGACTTTGATTCGGATTGTGAACGAAATGCACACAGATGCCTGCACTTTGTCTCGCTTACACACGGGAACTTGGATGTATTGAAGGGAGACTGATAGTCAGTATTACTTGTTAAACTTCCAAGCAGAAAATACTCGGAACATGGAAAACCATTGCACAGAGTTTTCGCGATTTTGTGTCTCTTCTCTTTCCGCAGTGAATCTGGTTGCGATTGGGATCCTGTCCCGAGGAAAGTGTGGCCTCTCCACCTGTACCACTCGCTACCTGGTGGCCATGGCAACGGCGGACCTCATGGCTGTTACCACTGCAGTCATACTGAGGAGGATCAGTTTTTACTTCCCAGGATCCTTCTTGGATATCTACCCAGTGTGTAGCATTATCTTTGTACTGCAGTGTGCGTCAAAGGACTGTTCCGTCTGGTTCACCGTCACCTTCACCTTCGATCGGTTTGTCGCCATTTGCTGCCAGAAGCTGAAAACGATCTACTGCACCGGGAAAACTGCGGTTTTGGTACTGATGACTACCTGCACTCTGATCTGTTTTAAAAACGTTCCTTTCTATTTTATACACAAGCCAGGGACACTGATTAATAACGTATTTTGGTTCTGCAAATTAAGAGAAAGTTATTACACTGAGCAGGGATGGGTGGCTTTTGATAGGTTGAATTGGAGTTTAACTCCGTTAATCCCCTTTGCTTCAATCCTGCTTCTCAACTTTCTGACAGTCAGACACATCCTATTGGCCAGTAGAGTGCGCAAGGCATTAAGGGGTCAGAGCAAAGGAGACAACCGGAGTGACCCGGAGATGGAGAGCAGGAGGAGGTCGGTGATCTTACTCTTCTCCATATCCGGCAGCTTCATTCTTCTGTGGTTATCAACTGTTATTAATTTCATAAAATATAACGTTTCTCAAACAGATCCTAACAATAACACCGATTCTGAATATGTCTTTGAGCAGGTCGGGTACATGTTGCAGAATTTAAGCTGTTGCACAAACACATTTATTTATGGAGTGACTCAGGCCAAGTTCAGAGAACAGTTCATCAGCGCAGTGAAATACCCCGTGACGTCACTGCTGCGATTCATTCACAAACTAAAGAACTGACCCCGGCCACGGCTGCTTTCAATATCTCCAGTTCAGGAAAGTAATATTTAATACCTGAATAAGTTACCCATGGATGCAAACAACGGGATTGACAGGCGGGAGTTTGTCTTAGAGAGCGACATTAGATCTAATGGAAAAACGCTGGTTTATTTTGTAGAATTTTACCCTGAAATTCCAGATTCAAGATTCATGTCGGTTTATTGTCATTCTTCCGTTCACGAGTGTAAAGGGGAACGCAATGAATGTTACTCCAGATTCGATGCAGTGTTGAAAATAAAACACAGTAAACTTAAATGAGCATAATGAACTCGGTGAAACAATGAGAAATCCACAATAAATAAAGCAACACTATAAACACGTTTGCAAGTAACTGTTATATACCGAGACTGATAGAATCAGGACGGGTGTTGATCAGCTTGCCAGTTTGGGGGAAAGTAATCTTAGCGTGGATGTTGTGTCGCCTCTCCCCTGATGGAAGTGTGAGCAGTGGGACAAACAGTTTACAGGCATATCGGGCATGATCCGTTTTGCAGAGGTTTACCGTCTCACCTTGTCGCTGATACCCAATGTTTTTATGCTTCAGTCATCCTCGTTCACTCCAAGAACCATCTGAATGTCATAGTTTAGACAGGTGTCTGTTTACAACCTTTCTTCCTTGACCTCGATAGAAATATCTAGTCTGAGCAAGCTTCTCCAACAACACAAGTTCGGTGACATTCTCTGGGACGTTGTTCGTGATGTCGTGATTCTTGATGAGAAGGGGTATCAGAGGCTGAGATTGCCATCCTTGGAATAGTGTCTGCTGAACACAGTCTTGGTAGATGCATCCAAGGTAATGATAAGTACGGGAAAGGTAGATAGGAGGAAATTTACCGCCATGTCAGAGCAGCCTACAATTAGGGAGCTTACCTTCCTGTTCGGAGGTAAATCATCAGCAGAGTAAAAGCATTTTCGTCCAACTGTTGGATCCTGGAATGCACTGCCTGAGAAAGTTGGATTCAGAGCCTTTCCCAGCATGTATGAAACCGTTTACTGAGAGAACTGGAAAGCCAAGGCCGAGAAGGCGACGAACAATTGACTGGAAATGAGGTTGGTATGGATAGAAACGATGGACATAATTGACCAAACAGACTGCTTCTGAGTTGTATGTAGCCCGATGCCTCGATAGCCACGACTCAAACTCCCACACATAGAGTGAAATGTTCACATCAGTCCCCACTGCCCAGCTTTGCTCTGATCCTCAGCACAAACCCGAGACGAGAATTCTGCGACGACTGACACTAATTCCATCATTCTGCCCCATTGCATCCCAACATAAACCCGGGATACGCAGCCGGGTGAACTGGAGATTAGTTTTCACTCTTTTCAATAAATCAGATGGGTTCCTTGATCCATTTTTTCACCTCACTAACTTGGTCCTCAGGATGTAAACCTTCAGCAAACAATCGTCCTTTTCCTTGGCCGGGGATTTCCATTTACTGCTTGTCTGTGTTACTCCCACCACGCACTTTACCCATCAGCAATCACTGACAGAGATTCCGACCATGTGCAGTGAATCCTCAGGGAGTTTTCAGTCATTAGCGTCAACCAATGGTCAGTAGTAGAACCGGGTATCTGCGGTTAGCTTTGGGGAGCATAAAAATATAGATTATCAGGACGGATAAAGAGAAAGGGTGATATAACTGCACAATCATGGACGTTGAAATATTATTGGTAACTAACAAACGAATCGACTTGCGTGTTGGAAACGTGAAAAAAATATCGACAACATTTAATTAACATAATCACGAATTCTACAAGTTGCAATTCTGCAAAAGAGCTTTCTTGCGGATTATTTGTACGTGCTTGAAAATAAAATGCAGGACGGGACGGGTTGGAGGAATGGGTGCGTGGGTGGAGGACAAGCAGTTCCCGGAGGAAACGTGTTCCGGGTCACGACCGCAAAATGAACTGAACTGCTCAGTGTTGCGATCTCCGTGTGTTTCACTTCCTCAGCTGGGACATGACGACCTTGTGAACGGGGAGCGCAGACTAATAAATTGCAAGGAAGTCGCTGACTAGAAAGGAAAATGGTGTTGAGAGCAAAGGGAGTGGTGTAGTACGATCCAGAAGTCTGCAGAAAGTAAGGGATACGGACGAGTCCGTCACGGGTAAAGCCCTCCCCGTCATTGAGAACATCTACCCAGAGCGCTGTCACGGTAAACCGGCGTCCATCATCGGAGTTCCCCACCACGCGGGTCATGCTCTTTTATCGCTGGTGTCATGTGGGAGAAGGTTCAGGAGAGTCAGGACCCCACACTACCTGGTTCATGAACAGTTAAAACCTGTCAGGCACCAGGCCCTTGAGCCAAAGGGCCTAACTTCACTGAACCTCACTTGCCCCATCACTGAAATGTCCCTACTGCCTATGGACTCACTCCCAAAAACTCTTCATCTCCTGTTCTAGATATGTATGGCTTATGAAATAGTTGTTATTATTTGTTTATTTCTGGATTTGCACAATTTGTTGTCGTTTGCACATTGGATAAACGCCCGAAGTTGGTGCGATCCTTCAGTGGTTCTATTATTGTCATGATTTTTTTTGTGGGCAGCACTAAAGCGAAATACAGAAAATAACTACACCCTCGATATGCTCTATATCATTACAGTATTGAGCTGATATCGTTCATTTGGAATCGATCTCAGTTTTAATTGATATAACTGCACACTCATGGACGTTGAAATATTATTGGTAACTAACAAAGGAATCGACTTGCGTGTTGGAAACCTGAAAAAAAATTCACGTTTACTAGAATGTTACCTGGGTTTCAACACCTAAGTTAGAGGGAAAGATTGAACAAGTTAGGTCTTTATTCTTTGGAGCGTGGAATGTTGAGGGGGGACTTGATAGAGGCATTTAAAATTATGAGGGGGATAGATAGAGTTGACATGGATAGGCTTTTTTTCCGTTGATATTAGGGGAGATTCAAACAAGAAGACTTAAGTTGAGACTTTGGGGGCAAAAGTTTAAGTGTAACATGAGAAGGAATTTCTTTACGCAGAGTGGTAGCTGTGTGGAACGAGCTTCCAGCAAAAGTGGTAGAGGCAGGTTCGGTATTGTCATTTAAAGTAAAATTGGATAGGTATATGGACAGGAAAGGAATGGAGAGTTATGGGCTGAGTGCGGGTCGGTGGGATTAGGTGCGAGTAAGTGTTGGGCATGGACTGGAAGGGCCGAGATGGCCTGTTTCCATACTGTAATTGTTATATGGTTATATTGTTATATGAGAAATTCTGGTCTGATTTCACCCTTCCGTCAGGGCTAGTATATTTATTTTTACTCGACCTGAAGAAAAAGGTAGAAACCTCTATCGCATTGGAAATGTTCTTGTGAAGATCCCTGTGAAGAACGCTGCGAGGGTGCGCGGCTGGTGTAACACGGAACAGCCACCTTGTATGTTTGCTGCTCTTATCCTGTTTCTCTGTTTTGTATTCTGTTCTCTCTGATGTACCCGTCTTATTTTTAATGTCCTGCGTTTCTCCAGCACAAAGTTCATCTTTATATCGTTCGAAATTGGTTCTACTATTTGAATTTATTCATAGCTTAACTGATGGAGTGGCATATAATTTCAAATCACCCATGTGGAGAAGCCGTGTTAAGGTATAGCTCATTTCATTATTTCAGATTTGATACCCAATGTGCGTCAGATTCAGTAAATTAGAGGGCGGGTTTAAAGCCGAACAGAACCACAGTGAAGAGTCGCCTTGTAAAATGCCTCGGTTTATTTTGGTAACGGCCGTTTTTCTTTTTATGGTTGTTAAAATATAGGGTGATCTGAGTACGTCACTGCTTCATCAGATATTGCAGGAATTTCACCAGTATTGGGTGGGTGTGGTGAACTTTCAACTCTGACCGTTAAAAATCAGGCCCCTGAACCAGCGAGGGTAACTTCACTCTTTTCAACATTGAAGTGACAAATGAACACAACCTATGGACTCACTTTGAAGAACTCTTCAACTCAGTATTACTTACTTACTTCGTACTTGCATAAGTTGTCCTCCTTCGCACATTAGTTGCTTGTCAGCATTTGTTTGCATTTTTCATTTTCTAATGTATTTTCTTCATTCTACTGTGAATGCCTGATAGATATTGAAATTCAGGGTAGTATATGGTGACATGCATGTACTTTGAAATAAGAAGTTGACTTTGGACTTTGAATTGTGCTGGCTGGTGGTTGAGTTGGCACTTGAACAGATTTGTGAGTTTGATCCAATTCATCCCTGGCCGACTTGGCCTCAGAGAGTGTCCAATTTGTCAGCCAAAGAAATTGCCGCATCCCCTCACTTCCGCAACATTTACAGAAGACACTCAATCATTGTATAGTTCCGTCTGGGGCGCAATACTGGCTCACAGCAAACGTACCCCTTATTAACAATTGAAATGCAGTTATCAAAGTAGTTTTTAAAATGAATTAATGATATAGTAGTATATGTATGCCTATTTATGAACACATTAAATGACCAGGCGATGCATTTAAAATATAGGCAGGTTAAAATTAAATTTCAATTTTTATGACCTATCAGTGTGAAAGTTGTGAATGCTCAGCTTGAATACGAACATTAAATTGTGAGGTGATCTTTGATAAAGTAACACGCATGTCATGTTGGAAGACTTTACATCATAATGCAAACAGCGTACAATAGGGAAGTACGGAGAGGGAAATTAAAAAAAAAACAGAGAGAGCCTCTGCTACTCACAGGTTTTGCAACACTTCACAATCTGTGAGCAAAAATATGATGTTACTTTAAATAACACACTTCAACAGTTATCCCAACCGTCAGCCCGTGTCTGAAGCTGCCTGGTCAACACTCGTAGCCCGTACTTCTCTCTGTATGACAAAAAGCAGCGTTACGGAATGTTAAGAATTTACATTTGAACTGTCCAGTTTTGCAAAACCTTTTTTTCCTTTTCAATATTTTTGTTGATTTCCTACATAAAGGAATGCAGAGTACAGTAGGATATATAATATATATCGATTACAATATATGGAAATCACAAATATAGTCTCATTACCCCGTATCTGTACACAATAAATTTAAACATAATATTGAAAAGAGATCATTTTATTATACAAAAAAAAATCTAAAACCACTACCAGAAAAAGAAAAAAAAAACAGCTGTTTGGTTAAAAAGAAGTGTAGGAAAAAGTCCTTATCATATGATAAAACACATTGTTAGCCAGCATCTGTGCTCAATAGCAAATAAAAGGTTTTGAAAGTAATTCTAAAAAGGTCCCCACAATGTTTAAAAAATCTTGTTTAGGTTCAGAAATTAAACAGCGAATCTTCTCTAATTTAAAGCATGACGTAACATCATTTAACTAATGAGTATGAGGAGGCGGAGTGGCATCCTTCCACTTAAGCAGCAATGCCCTCCTGGCTAGAAGAGACATGAAGACCAAAATATGCAAATTGTTTCCTCCAACAATACCAAATAAGAGAGTCAAAGGATTGGGTTTAAAATTTACTTTAAAAGCACTGAAAAACTTTGGAATACTTCCTTCCAATATTGGGAGATTCCAATAGTCCAATAAAATTGAGCGAGCTTATCTTTAGTCATCTGGGCCCTATGAACCACTTTAAATTGCCGAAGGGAATGACGGGCACATAATGATGAGGTATTAAACAATTTAACCATTTTATTCGAAGTGACCTCAGAAGCTGGAATCTGTAAATCGTGTTCCCAGAGATTTTTAATATTGTCTAAAGGAATATTTCTCATTCCCAACAACATACCATAAATATTAGGTATAGATCCATTATGGAAGGGTTTCAAATTAAGAAAAATGTATCAAGTAAATTCTTATCTGGACTTTTAGGAAATGTATGTATTTGAGAACGCAAAAAGTCTCTAATTTGTAAACATCGAGAAAAGTGAGTTTTGGGTAGGCTATACTCAGCATGCAATTGTTCAAATGAAGAAAGACTATCTCCAACAAACAAATCCTGAAAACATTTAATACACAATCTATTCCACTCCATAAAAACTACATCAGTCATAGAAGGTTTAACAAATAGTTAGAAATATGGGATTTCAAAGTGAAAAACTCAATAAACCAAAATATTTTCTAAATTGTACCCAAATACTCAAGGTGTGTTTAACTACAAATTTATCAGTTAAATTACTTAAAGATACAGGAACTAACGATCCGAGAAGTGAAATGAAAGAAATTTATTAACAGAATTAGCCTCTGAAAAAACCCAAATCGGACAGACCTTTCGATTAACATAATGTAACCAAAACGTAAGATCCCGTCTTTTGACTGCCCAGGAGTAAAACCTAAAATTGGGAAAGGCTAAACCTCCATTCTTTTTAGCTTTTTGAAGCTGAACTTTATTTATTGGAGAAATATTATGTTTCAATATATAAGAAGATATAATACAATCCAGGCAATCACAAAAGGATTTAGGAATAGAAGCAGGTACGATCTGAAATAAATATAATAATTTAGCCAAAATACCAATTTTAATAGAATTAATTCGGCCAATCAACGATAAAGTAAGGGGTGACCAAATTGATAGTGCCTTCTTAACATAATTCAGAAATTTAGAAATATTTTCTTTAAAAAGGAATTGATAATTCACAGTAATTGTTTCGCCCAAATAAGTAAATCGGTTTCTTACAATTTTAAATGGAAGGTCAGTATTAACTGATACCAAATTATTCACAGGAAAGAGTTCACTCTAATGAAAGGTAAGTTCATACCCTGAAAACTGACTAAAGCAGGAGAGTAAAGAAAGTACGGATGGTAAAGAAGACTCCACACTAGTAAAAGGTCATTAGCATAAAGCGACACTTTGTGTTCTGACGAAGGGTCTTGATCCGAAACGTCGACTGTACCTCTCCCTATAGATGCTGCCTGCCCTGCTGCGTTCCACCAGCATTTGTGTGTTTTGCTTGATTCTCCAGCATCTGCAGATTTCCTTGTGTATACAAAAGACAGCCTTGTCTGGTTCCACGATGAAGTTTAAATGGTTTAGAATTCCGAGAATTAGTAAGAACATGAGCAGAGAGAGATAAATAAATTAATGTAATCCACTAAATAAAATCGGGCCCAAAGTTAATTTTTTCTAAAGTTTGAAATGAATAATTCGATTCAATCTGATCAGAGGCTTTCACGGCATCTAAGGATATCACACATTCCGATATCTCTTTAGAAGGAGAATAAATAACATTCAATAAACGACGAATATTAAAGTGGGAGTATCTAGTTTGAATGAATCCAGTCTGATCAGCAGAAATAATAGATAGCAAAATATTTTCAATACTACGAGCAAGAAGTTTAGATAAAAGTTTAGTATCAACATTATGTATGGAAATTGGGCTATAAGAAGAACATTCAGTTGGATCCTTGTTCTTTTTCAGAATAAACGAAATAGAGGCTTCATAAAAAGATTGTGGCAACATACCTAATGTAAAAGAGTCGGAAAGAACTGAATATAAGTGAGGTATAAGCAAAGAGGAAAAAGCCGTATAAAACTCTCCGGAAAATCCATCAGGTCCTGGAGCCTTCTCCGAGTGCAAATAGTGAACAACCTCGGCAATTTCCTCATAAAAAATGGTTTGATCCAACAATTTCCGATTGTCCTCAGAAAGTGTAGGAATCGATCGAAGAAATTATTCATTACAATATTCTCTTTAGGAGGATCAGAACTATAGAGTTTAGAAGATAATTCTCGAGAAGTATTGTTAATTTCAGAATGAACAGATGTCTTACCACTATTAGCTTTATAAATTTCTTTAATTTGGCGTTTATCTATAAAGGTCTTTGATTGGCTAGCCAATAGTTTACCCGTTTTATCTCTATGAACGTAAAACTGAATTTTATCTTTTAAAAGTTGAATTTCAATTGGATAAGTTAAAAGCAGATCGTATTTAGTTTTAATTTCAACACGTCTTTTATATAAAGCAGGATCTGGAGCCAAATCATATTTTTGCTCTAATTGTTTCAACTGATTGGCTGATTCAATTCTCTCCTTGTTAGCTTTTTTCTTAACACTTGCGGTAAAATAAATAATTTGTCCTCTAATATAAACCTAAAAACATCCCATAAAATAAGACGAAGTCTTTGGTAGCGTAAATATTTTTTAAGGTTCCTTATCAGATAACCGAGTTGGATTAAAACGTCAGAATCTGTTTATCTGCGAGATACCAGGAAGATTTAAAGATAAAAACACGGGAGCATGATCTGAAAAAGCAATTTCTTTATATTCACAGGAACGAAGCAAGGGAATCAATGGACTATCAACAAAGAAATAATCAGTCTTGGAATACGTATAATGATGATGAGAGAAAAATGAGTACTCTCTATCTGTTGGAAGCATAAAGCTCCAAGTATCAACAATATCACATTTCATTAAAAAAGATTGGATAAAGGAGGCAGATCTACTAAAACTCAATCGTTTAAAACATGAGCGATCTAAAACGGGGTGTAAACAACAGTTAAAGTCTCCTCCTAAATCTAGAGAGTACAGACTTAAATCTTATAAAAGCGAAAAATAGCGTTAAAAATCCTGGATCATCTATAGTCGGGGCATCCAAATTAGCAAAAACCATTAATTTATTAACTAATTTCCCTAACGCAATAACAAAACGCTCTTTGTTATCAGACACTACGTTATATTGAACGAAAGTAACTGAATTGTTTATAACAACCGAAACTCCTCTTGTCTTAGCCTGAAATAAGGAATGAAACAATAAAACCTTCCTACGGCTGAAAAGACGCAAATGATCACATTTATGGACATGTGTTTATTGTAAAAAAAAAATAATTGAGTCAGTTAGTTTCTTAATATATTAAATCTTATTACGTTTCACGGGATGATTTAATTCTTTCACATTAAATCTAAATAAATTAATAAGATGGTCCATTTTAAATATTGCTGAAGAGAGAGGTTAGAAGAAACCGCTGGAATGCATATTAAATGCAAACAATAAGCTTTAAAATAAAGTAACCAAGCAACAAATGAAGCTAAGAGAACAAAACAGCCGATAGAAACGAAAGGACGCACCCCCACCCAAAGAAAAATCCTCCACAATTCGGATCTTCTGGCCTCAATAATCAATCACACCTTTCCGACGAGATTCACGAATTAAAAGTTCTTTTGTTTGAAAGTGGTGACGACAGATTATCACTGAACGGGGTCGATCTCCTGAAGGGGATCTTGATACCGGCCATCTCTGAGCTCGGTCTATTTTAAGTGGCGATTTTAAAATATTCGGAAATAAATTAGCCAAATGGTTTCCAAAAAATTCCGAAGGCTGATTGCCTTCCATTTACTCTTTAAGACCCAGAATACGTATGTTATTTCTTCGGGTTATGCTTTCTAAGTTGTTAATCTTCTGTCTTAATATGTCATCACCCTTTGACCGCTTATGACAGATCTTTTCCAGGTCATGAGTCTTCCTATTCAAGATTGTCAAAGTGTCTTCATTCTCTTTTATCCGTTTATCGTGTTCACTTAAAGTTTTTTGAATAGAATCCAATTTTACACCCATTCGTTTAAATTCGGTGCTGAGTTGCCGGACCTCCTGCTGGCACTCCTCTAAAAGTTCATTTTTATGCTTCCGATATGTCTCCAAAATAGATTTCAAAGTTACAGGAGGGTCCTCTTCTTTTTTAGCAGCTTTGGCACGACTCATCGTAAATCAATATTGTGTTTAAAAGTAAGTTTACAAATCAATTTAGAAGCAGTAAATTAAGTAGAGTAGGAGCAATTATAAAAACGCTGCTATTCCATCAACAGCCAGTAGACTCTTTAACACACGACAAAAACGAACAGCCTCCTTCTTCATAATGAACAAGCGGCAATTGCAGATAAGTTCAAAGTAAAATGTATTACCAGACTACATACACGTCATCACATGCATATCTGAGATTCTCGTTCCTGCCGGCACACTGAGCAAATCTATAGATCAACAGCTGTAAACTGTAAACATGAGGAACTGTTGGCCGTAAACAAGCTGTCCAAATGCAGATGTAAATAAATAACAATAAATAACTAACATGAAGTAACAAGATAACAGATTCCCTGAATGAATATAACTATCACCTTTTGTTCAAATGCCGGATAGTTGAGGGGCAGTAACTGCTCTTGAACCTGGTGGTGCAAGTCCTGAGGCACTTGTACCTTCTACCTGATGGCAGCAGCAAGAAAAGTGCATGGGCTTGGTGGTGAGGATCTCTGATCGTGGATGCTGCTTCTCTGCGGTAACGTTTCATGCAGATGCGCTCAATGGTTGCAATTATTCTACCTACCTTTTCTGGGATCTTCCGCTCAAAGGCATTGGTGTTCCCATACCAGGCCAGTCAGCACAGTGCCACCGCACATCGATAGAAGATCGCCAAAGTTTGCAATGACAACCTGAGGAAGTAGAGACGCTGACGTCATTTCCTCGCAATAATAGTTCTTTGATAGGCCCAGGGCTGGTCCCCCGAGATACTTACACCCAGGGATTTAAGTTACTGACCCTTCCAGCTCTGATCTTCCGATGATTACTGGTTCGTGGACCTCTGGTTTCCATCTACAACCAATTCATTGGTCTTATTGACCCTGGGACTAATGGAGAACAACGTAGAGGTCTGAGTCACAAAAGTGAGAACACTTGACGTCCCAGTTTGGTGACTGAACGATGACTAGGCGCGGGGTTGTCCAATAGTTGTCTAGCTTCTTCACAGTAGTATCTGCGGACCCGAACACTACGATCACTTTTGATCTAATGATTGGTCTAAAAACCGTCGTAGTTTCGAAACAGTGATCAGTGTGCTGTGAACGATATCTTGAGATATTTGTAACAACTATAAGGTGATATGAAAGTATCTGTGATTTCTGTTGATGACAAAGTCACAAGTACTGCCTGACAGTGGTTTGTTCCCTAAATTCATATTTGAAGGAAATGCTAAATATCAATTGGAGCTTCGACAATAACCACCAGCAGATCCGCCGTTGACATGGCCATCAGGTAGCGAGTGATGCATCTGGACAAACCGCACCTTCCTCGTGACAGGATCACAATTGCCACCAAGTTCACTGCAAGAGACAGGAAATCTACAATTATGTTGACACAATTACGGCGCACATAAAGACCTTTATATATATAAAAAGTCAGCTACAATTTCTCCCAATACTATTTGAATATATTTATTTTATGATTACATACTACCTCCTGCAAGAAAGAATAGAAGGAACTCTGATCGTTGAAGTTACTCGATGTGTTGACAAGCGAAATGCGATGTTAGTAACAATCACAACTGTCCGGATGACTCACGATCGACCGTTAAGTTTCCATATCTTTCTCTCTGCACATCTGCTGCGTCACCCGCTGAGGAATTTCAGCATTTTTTAAATTTATGTACCTACTTTTCAAGGAACGTGTGGTATTTTTCGAATTTTATAGTGACTGGTGAGAAAAAAAAAACCGTCCGAGGTTTTTTTTTGTCTCTGTATTGTCCGGTCCTCCCTGACAACAGTCCGACTGCCCCATTGCACTGCGCTCTCTCACAGGCAGGGCTTCTCATGTTACACAGGTCAATGATAATAGTCACGCATTCGGAGTTAAATGAGGAGACATGTTTCACTCAGAAAGCGGCGGATCTCATGAGTCCTTTGTCCTGGAGGGTGGCAGATGACCAGACATTGATTTTACCTAAGGCGAGGGAGGATAGAATCATAGATTTTAGTTTTATGAATTACGAGATAAAGGGGCAGAGAAGCATAAATGTTTTGTGAGTCCATCTTGGTCGGGACGGACGTCTTTTCGTTTGTTTGTACGACAGGGCCTCGAAGGGAATGAAAATAATCCGTTGACGGAACTCAGATGTGTGTATCTGTCGACGTTTCGGGTCAAAGCATTCCGTTCAGAGCAGCAAGTGTCCAGAATCTGCATCTCCTGAGTCTCCAGGGGAATGGGAACTACTGGCGATGGGCATCACTGACTCATAACGTGACAAATCACTTATTCTAGTCCACTGGTGAACCACAAAATGACAAAAAATAAGCTGCAGAGACTCCACATCAATAGCAGATACGAAAACAAGATAATGGGTAAAATTGCTGATTTAATATGTCTGTATGATCTTCAGAACCACCGACATTAAAAAAGGAACATTAGTTATCTCTGATCTGAACACTGTGCACCAAATAGAGCTTTTTCACTTATTTATATGCATTATTTATTGAAATTTACGCAAGCAGCACATTTCATTGTCTCCGTTAATATTTATTTTAAAAACAATTAAACCAGCTGCCTTTATCCACACTAAACACTCCACACGGATAAAGACTGACCACAGCCTTACAGTGATATTTAACTTCAGTCGTCTGTATCTCACCTGGAACCCCGACGGCAGCAAGAACAGGGTAATAGATCCGGTCTATCTGGAAAATTAGCGGGTACCCCATCTTCTCGCGAATCATCCCAATGAATCAGGTTGCTGAATGTGGTCGTTATTATAGTCCAGAGTATACTCCGGGGGGGGGGGGGGGGGAGAGTCACAGCAGGGATGCAAATTACGATTGCAGTTACAATCCAGTAAACAACACAGCTAATTAATCATGTATTCTTTTAACATTTAATAATTTTTCAGTTACTGTTTTGTCCTGCAGTCATTTTCCTTCAGGAATAGACTCGTACTTCTTCTACAACATGAGATTATAAATGCTTGGGAAATCAACACAGAATAGAACAGAATGGGAGACAACAAGAAACAAAAGACCAGCAACAAAACAAGCTCCGTTTCTCCCTCCAAGACAAGCACATACACGGGTCTCCAACTCCGGAAAAACACCCTCTTGTTCAGCCTCCGGCCGGCAGCGGACTCGGGCACGGAATGGGCTCGCAGGCACTCGGTCTCGATCAGTCATCTGTAGTTCTCAAGCCGACGACCACACACTGTCCCTTAGTTCTATTACCTGTTTTGTTTTTTTTTAAATTATTTGCCGATTATTATAATCCTGAAACCACTTGGCCGCAGCAGAGTGAAACGAGTCTGAATATGTCTCACAAGTCGGATGTTGCTGCAAAATTACATATGCTGTACGAACATATTTATTGACCGGCCACTATGTGCAAGTTCTCGGAGAGATCAATGATCCCCCACGTCAGGTCGTTAATGCATTTACAAAACCTCCCACGAGCTCAGGCAGAAATGGCCACAAAATCCATATTCCAGCCACTATTATTCACCATTTCATTAAGGACTAGGCTCTGCAGGGCACGCTGTCCAACCAATAGCCTGTCTTTTACAGGTAGTGACCGTAGTCTTTTCAACTGTCCCCTCTGTCACCTTGCGGGATTCAGAACATCTCTGTGTTTCAAACAAAGCTGTTCCCTCAAATCATTTTTTTAAAGTAACATTTCCCACACCTAAACTTCATTCTGATTGGTTTTCATATCCGACTCATGAGAAGAAAGATTCTCAATATCTACCTTATCAAGGTGTCTAATAATATTATATCGGCCGTTACAATCCACGGCTACTTATAGTTGTAAGCTGTACATTTCTATAATCGTTATTTTTTTTAATAAATCTGTAACCTCTTTCAGTCCAAGGTTGACCAAGAATATTTCACAATAAATAAGTATCCAACTTCTGACACAAAACGTTCAAACTCCGGTGAAGACAGACGTTTGAGTTGTATTGTTAAATAACTCTTCTCAGATATATAATTTTTGCAATGTGGGAAACACAAAAAGTAATCCAGCGAGCAGTATGCCTGAATATTGTGGGCATCCCATAATTCCAGAAACGTACCTCTAAACCAAAGACATTCTAATGAAACAGGATGTATTAGAACCGTCTATAGCACTATATTTATCAAAGAGGGAGAGAGAGAGAGTGAAGACAAAAGGTAACGTCAAAATCCAAACTAAAGAAAGTTAGAAAGTTTGTATTAGACTATGCATGCTACCAAATGCTACATTGAGATTAATTTTAATGTCAGCATTAAGAGGAGAAAATAAACAATTTTAGAATTGGTCGATTCGTCACCACCATCGATTCGGCCAACACTGGTCAGTGAATCCCGTCCAGGAGCCTGACGGATTGAGACCGGAGAGTCTCGCACCTCCCGCCCGCCGGCAGCAGCGACCAGAGATGGAGACCGGTCCGACACAGACAGACGGCGCTGATCACCTGTTCGGTTTCAGCTCTCATTCTCGACGATTTTAATTTCACTCGACATTTTACTCTACACGGAGTGATGGAGCCGACCGCGCGTTCCTGTCCCGCCATCAGGAAGCAACGCGACCCCCCGCAGCGATGGCAGTCTCCGCTCTCATCTTCACCGTATCCTCAAGGTGATCACAAAATCCCCGAATCATTTAGTCGGCTCAAAGTACATCCTGAAAAGGAATATCACACACTACAACGAATCGCCGTTCAGAAGAGGAAGTGTATTTAGAAGAGGAAGAGTATGGAGTGATTTTGCGAGCTGTCGGGAATATTGCCCTTTCGGCATGCACTTTCTACCTCCCGGTGTAATTTGTAGACCATATCCTTACCACTGTTCGGGGGTCTGTATACAACTCCCATCAGGGTCTTTTCACCCTCGCAGTATCGAGTAGTTTTGTGATCTGGCGTGAACGTGTCGCCCTTGGTCGCTGATCATTTGTCACGTCTACTGGCGGTGAATGTGGAGGAGATATTACTGTCAATCCGAACTGACCGGGCTCTGCCGATGAGGAAATCGAGCATCCAGTTTCCCGGGAGATACTGAAGTTCAGTTCCTGTACTTGGTGATAGGTTCTGAGGGGGTGACGGTGTTCAATGCTGAGCTGGAGTCTATAAAGAGCATCCGGTCGTCAGTAACTTCCCGTCCGGATGTTCCTGCGCTGAGTGAAGAGCCAATGAAATGGCATCTGCTGTTGACGACGTGTGACGTGATGCATATTGGAACGGAAGGAAACAACTCCTCAGTAGGAATTGATCTTCTTCACAACCAGCCTCTCAAAATGCCTCATCGCAGGGGATATAACTGCTGCTGGTGGGTATTACGGGAGGCTATTGGGAGGCGGCAGACTTCGCCGCCACTTGAGACGAATTTTATTGGTTTGGATCCCATGTCTCCTCTGCTCATCAACTCTGATTAGAATCATCCATTTGACGGTGTGGGACAATTTACCATTTGACCTGCCAAGGTGCAGCACCTCACCGCTGACTGAGTTAAACTCCAAACTCCATCTTTCCTCTCATATCTCTAACTGACCGATATCCTGTTGCATTCTTTGCCAGTCGTCTCTCTGTCCACAGAGGCAATCCTCATGTGACCCACAAATTTACAAACTCATCTATCTACATTTTCAACAATGTCATTTATATACATCACAGACAGCAGAGGTCCCAATACAACTCCCTGCAAAACACCATTAATCACAAACCTCTAGCTTGGATAAGTACTCTGTCCTCTCTGGGAAGCTCGTTCCGGGTCCCAGTGGCTAAATCCCGTGAATCCCCTTCATCTCAATCTTCTGGATGAGCCTCCCATTGTCAAAATCCTCACTAGATCCATGCGCACAGCATCGACAGCTCTATCTTCATCAATCACGCTTATCACCTCGTGAGAAACGCGATTAAATTGATAAGATGCGACTTGCCCCGCACAAATCCACGCTGGCTCTCTTTAATTGGATCACATGCTTATGAATCCTAACCCCAAAGAATTCTCTCTAGTAACTTTCCAATCATTGACGTGAGACTCGCTGGTCTATATTTCCAGGTTTAACTACGGTTCCCTTCTTGACTAATGGAAGAACAATAGATACGAGCCTGTCCTCCGGGACATGTCCTGTGGCTAAAGAGGACTGGTAGTTATCGATGAAGAACCCAGCAAATATTTTCTCTTGTCCCTGTCCGTACCCTTGGGCATATCCTGTCGGGCACCGGGCTAACAGGCACTGTAATGTTCTTTAAGAGATCCAACACTTACATCTCCTTTACCTTGAAATGCGCCGGCAAAGCGATATGCTGAGTACTAATCTCGCTATCCTGCACGTTCTTCCCCTTCCTAAATACAGGTGATAAGTACTCATTAAGGACCTCCCTCACATACACCTAATCCAAGCAAATGTTCCCCTCTTTATCCCTGAGAGGTCATAACCTCGCAGTAGTAAACCTTTTGCCCTTGTTATATCTTGTATGTATAGAATACCTTAAATTATTTGATAAAGCACTACGCTATCGGTGAAGGCAAAAAAAAAAACAACTTTGCATCTTCATCAAAGACAGAAACACACTCTGCCAACCTTCCGTCCACGTCACACAGAATATATATATAGATGGATCAACACAGATCCCTGCAGAACACAGTGAGTTAAAGATCTAACGACCACTACACTCGGTCTTCAGTCGTAAAGCGAATTCTGTATCTAAACAGCCGAGTCACTCTGTGTCGTATAATTCAGCAATGATGATCCTGAAACCGTCGAGCACTAGAAGACCCATCGGTTTTAAAATCTGTGGTTTATACAGCGTTCCGTTACAAACATGGTATCTGAAGCAAATTTGGAGGCTCATTTTGAATAAAATATATTTGTAGCATGTTTGAAATCAAAGTGGAAAACGTAACGGCGTGGTAAGGAGCCCCTATCTTACAGCCTGAGACCCCTGTTGAACTCTGATCTCTGGTGGAGTTTCTGTGTAGAGTTCCAAAATTCCCCATGTGAACGGAGGTGACGTCGGATCCCCGGATATTCCACTTTCCTGCCATGTTCCTAATGCGCGCCTCGAAATAAACCATTATCGTTTTAAAGAACGAGAATTAAGATATGATGCACGTAGACTTCCTGCAAAATGACTGACGGGCAGTGTTGCTGAAATAGTTGTAAAATGTAGTTTTAGGACAATGACTTGTCAACTTTCAGATTCATGGATCGACAACTGAAAACTTATCTGAAACTTCTGAATTTTATATGCAAATGGCAAAGGTGAATTAGATTTGAGCTACTATTTGTCTACCAACAGACTGGATTGGGCTACCATATGAATGTAAAATCGAAGGGAAACTAATACTCATTTTAGATAAACGCTTACCTTGATCAATCTCAATCCGACATGTCAGTCTGTATCCACGTGCACTGTTATAATTCTTCTCAGATAACGCTGAAAAGATCGTGCAGAGCAGAAGGAGTTGTTGTGGTTTAACAAGAATTCAAAGTTCGACCTTGCAGTGTGGAAGCAGGTTCGTTGCAGTAAAGACGTATATAAACACCAGAAAACATGCCAAAATACACGCCAAAGTTTATCCCTAGAGCGGATGAAGGACCACTGCTTCAGGCTCGCGTGTAAAATAGAAGGGAAGTTTTTTTAAGCAGATTTTTAGCAAAAACACAGTCACTATTTCTTCCGTGAGATAACGTACTTGGCATGATAATGAGTGACAGCGCTGTGCAGTGGGATATTTGCCACATCAGCCGACTCTAGATTTGGGGAGGTAGGATAGTGCAAAGTGAGCAGCGTCAGGAACATGGACGGCACAGAGTGCGCAGATTCAGGACACTAAACAGTGTAGAGTGAGCAGCTTCAGGACCATGGAAAATGCAGAGGGTGCAGCTTCAGTGAAATAGAAAGTGCAGACAGAGCATCTTCAGGACCATGGACGGTACAGAGTGAGCAGCTGAAGGAACATGGATATACAGAGTGGTCAGATTCGGGACCATGGATAGTGCAGAGTGACTTCTTGACATTCTGTTTGATCGCGTTAAAATCGTCATCTAAAATTGATGAGTCAGATCGCGATCACATTTAGGTGCTCTGGTCTCTATCAGGTGCGCGGGTGGGAGGCCGCTTAGTCACTGAAATGCTCCCGCGAGCGTAGACTTTGCTGCCATTTTGCTGGAAGGCCGTGACAAAATTTCATGCTCAGACAAATCGTCGGTCCATACATCTGTAAAATTTATAGGAAATGTTGTTGAGGAAAGTTAGTTTGAATAAATGTGTAGGACATTTGCAACTTCCTTATCTTTTATTTTCACGTTTACAAGAGGCGTCGTCATGAACAGAGGCCTGAGAGTTGGAGGAATGCATTGATTTGATTAGGTATAATGATTAAATACTTATATTGGATCGATAGCTGTACACTTGTGGATTCTCATGTTCTCGGTTATAGTGTTACTTTCAAATAATGTATTGATTCGGCAGCAGTAACGATTTAAATATCTATGTCACCATCTTTTAGAATAATTCCTTTTATGTACGGCACCATATTAATTGATTTTTAACCAATTTTAACTATGTATATTACGTTGAAGTTCGCATTCTTGGACAAAGTTGGTCTTTTGTATTATTGTGCCGCTTCTAGATCAATTTTATTTGCAGTTTATATCGAAGGTTTGATATTGCAGGAAGTTATTGGTATTTGTAACCAGCTTTCTGTTGGAACATTGATAACCGTATAATCTCAATACAACCGATATCCAGTAATATGGCAAACGATGCACCATATAGGCTTTTCAAGCTTGAGAGCAAATTACGTTTTAAATTTGAAATCTCTCCGTTAAAAGGGTTAATCTCAACATTCAGTATTGATGCAATGACAGGTGACTGTATCAAACAGCATTGATTAACGGCCGCAACTGGGCAAAGGCCGACAGTGAAATAATATGGATCTGTTGATTAACACAAGTCTGTTTTAATGAAAAGCCTCGTCTTTGATTGAAAGTAACTACGCCTTTGGTTGATTAACTTATAAAGACTTCTCGGTACTCTGGGGCATTCATCGTTATTTTGATGCCAGATACATCCAAACTGTTTCGAACTTCATGACGTGCTATTTAGTTCAGACGATTGTGAAACTGAATGATGTTGTAACCTTACTGTCCCTGTGGAGATGTGGAGGATTATATACTAAAGACAGCTGCAACAAACATCTCAGTGTAGTTGCTTGTAAATCAGCAACTTCACACAGAAAATGCTGGAAACGTTCAACGGAATCAGGAAAATATATTATATCATAATTGCAGTTATTGGTGTCCCTGGTAAGCAACTATAATATTGTTTTGTTATTTTTGTAACATTACACTCGAGCTTGTCTCCCGGTCTGACTTATAGTTGAAAATATTTCCTTGCTAATCAATGGTTTTGCTTGAACCAGGAGAGAGGCTTAGGTATTGTTTCCATGGTTGTCTTTCCGAGCGTTTAAAGTTCTTAGTGAAAAATCAGATTGTACAACGACGTAGAGACATCGTGCGAAGAAGTTGCCAAGTAGCCCGGTTTCTGGCAGATAATAAGTAATGTAAGTTGCAGATCAAATCGGTGCTGTTGATTTTTTGGCCATTATATTGCAGGTACAAACAGAAGTTTTAAAATAGTAGCGCTATGCGAATGATCCAAGTGATTCCTATTGAATTTGTTTTTGGCCGATGTTATTTCCTTTTTCTTCTGCTGTTAATTTTGTTACATAAGCTTACTAAACTGGTGAAAAACAGCAAAAGTGCTTACCCTCTTCTGTTTCAAATCCGCAGAATCGATTGCTCTGGAGTTACTGAGAGTGATCGGGGACACATGATAAAAAGAGCGATTGGTCTTTATTGTGTCAAGTTAATTCAACTGTTCCAGTGACTTTTACCAATACTTGTTCTTGGCTATGACGTTAACATTATGTTTTATGAAACATCGTTGTGTATGTCATGGATTGTTAATGTTCTGAGATAACTCCTGATTCCGGTCCCACCACTGCAATGACGTGTGCATTCAATTCAATGGCGTGACAGTGAGTGAAGAAATTCTGATGAATATATGGAATTACATTTTTCACTAGCATTCACTCTGTAGAAAGAAAGATAGACATCAATCAATATATGAAATGATTTAATTATATCGCCTCCATGGTCGCTGAAAATGGCGACTTAACATGATAGGTGTGATGCAATTCGGTTAGCTTTATAAGCCAAGGCACTGATCATAAAGTTATTACCTCATGTTACAGCTGCAGATGTCATTGATTAGATAACGTGTCAAAATATCAACTCAGATCTGTTGGTTACACAACTGGGAGAACATGATAGCGACAGGGAGACTGCAGAAGGGTTTTGCAAACACGCGTCTCTCAACGGCGAGCGATGGTTATAGGAATTGAATCAGCTAGGTTTCTTCACATCGGAGCATGGTTGGCTAATTATTTTTATTTCCTTGGGTCGAAGGATCTGTTCCGGTACTGTATTATTCCTCTTTCTATTGCGCATCGAGTTTTATAACATTATCAATATCATAGAGAAGGTGCAAAGACAGAATCGCGATTTTTTCCAGATGCAGCCGACTTCTGAACTATGAGACACAGGTTTAAGGTAAGAAGGCAGATATTTTAAGGATATCGATATAAAATGCGATACATCTTACAGGGAATAGTAAGACCATATGACCATAACACCATATGACACATGAGCAAAAGTAGATCATTCGTTCTTGAGCAGCGATTCCATTATCACTGACTAACTTTTCCTCCTGACTCCATTCTCCGCCGTTCTCACACAATCATTTGACACTCTTAATAATCAAGATAATGTCAAGCTCCGCCTAAAATATACTCAGTGCTTTAACCTCCACAACCGTCTGTGGAAATGAATTATTCAGAATCGCTGACACTTCCCTACCCTTCTGAGCCACAGGTCCAGACTCTGTGCCAGAGGGGCGACTACCGTGGCTTCCGCCAGATAGGCCGTCTCCCCCAACAGTACTCAAACAGGAGTACTTATTGTTAAGGGGTAGAGCCACTGGGGTTCTCTCTAGCATCTGCTTCTTGCCCTTCCTTCTCTGACTGTTATCTACTTATCTGTCTGCTGAAATTCTCTTGACAGTTACCCACTTACCTGCTGAAATGTTGACATGCTGTCTAATCAATGACATCTGCAGATGTAACATGTAAATGTATGCTCGGTGCCCTGGCTTATAAAGACAACCATATAAAATTACATCACACCTATAATTCCTTTTTCATCTCATTACTAAGCAAGCATCCTTGTGTTCTGATGCCGCGCCCCGGATCTAGACCATCCGAAAACTGGTAACATCCTCACCACGTCCATTCCATCTGTTCCTTTTAAGACTCGGTACGGTTCAATAGACGCTATCTGGGAGAGGATTCCGGAGGAACAGCTACAGATCGGTAAAATTTCAGTGCTTACAAAACAGTTGGATCGAAATTTCCATAGGAATGGGGCTGAGGGGATCCGGCCGAATTCAGGACTAGGAGATTTGTGTGGATAGTCATTGGTATTTGCATAACCGAGGTGAGTTTGAAAAGCCTGTGTTTTGTGGGTTTCTATTACCCGATTGTATGAATGGAATCGAGCTCTCCAACTTTCCCAACAGTCCCATGCAGCCCTGAGTACAGTAACCTATTTCCCTCTTGTCACTTCAGTCTGTGCTTTGTATGTTTGGAAGGGAGACTGAAGGACTGAATTATTTTTTAAACTTTCCAAACTATACTCCTTGCTCAGAAGATTATTGCACTGAGTTTTCTCGGTTTTATTTCTCTTCTCTTTCTGCAGTGAATCTAGTTGCGATTGGGATCCTTTCCCAGGGAAAGTGCGGCCTCTCCTACTGCACCACGCACTACCTGGTGGCCATGGCAACGGCGGACATAATGGCTGTTACTACTGCAGTCATACTGAGGCGGATCAGTTTTTATTTCCCAGGAACCTTCTTGGATATCTACCCAGTGTGTAGCATTATCTTTGTACTGCAGTGTGCGTCAAAGGACTGTTCCGTCTGGTTCACCGTCACCTTCACCTTCGATCGATTTGTCGCCATCTGTTGCCAGAAGCTGAAAGCAAAATATTGCACCGGGAAAACTGCGGTTTTGGTTCTGATGACTACCTGCACTCTGATCTGTTTCAAAAACGTTCCTTTCTACTTTATACATAAGCCAGGGGCACTAATTAATAACATTTTTTGGTTCTGCAAATTAAGGGCAGATTATTACACCGAGCAAGGATGGGTGGCTTTTGATAGGTTGGACAAGAGTTTAACTCCATTGATCCCTTTTGCTTTAATCCTGCTTCTCAACTTTCTGACAGTCAGACACATCCTATTGGCCAGTCGAGTGCGCAAGGCATTAAGGGGTCAGAGCAAAGGAGACAACCGGAGTGACCCGGAGATGGAGAGCAGGAGGAGGTCGGTGATCTTACTCTTCTCCATATCCGGCAGCTTCATTCTACTGTGGTCACCCACTGTTGTAAAGTTCTTAAGATATCACGTTTTTCAAACAGATCCCAATGTTAACACCGATTCTGAATATATCTTTAAGCAGGTCGGGTACATGTTGCTGAATTTAAGCTGTTGCACAAACACATTTATTTATGGAGTGACTCAGGCCAAGTTCAGAGAACAGTTCATCAGCGCTGTGAAATACCCCGTGACGTCACTGCTGCGATTCATTCACAAACTAAAGAACTGACCGCGGCCACGGCCGCTTTCAATATCTCCCGATCATGAAAGTACAATTTAATACCCGAATAAGTTACACATGGATGCAAACAACAGCAACGACAAGCGAAAGTGTGGCAGCTAAAGCGGTGTTAGAAGGAATAGAAAGTGCGGGTGTTACTTTGTAGAAATTTATCCAAATTTTCGGGATTAGAGAATCATGTGTTTTTATTGTCATTCTTCAGTACAAGAGTGTAAAGGAGAACGGAATGCAAACAGAACAAATAAAAACAATACTATGAAACACAATTAAATGTAACTGTTATATGCTGTACATAGACGGATTGTATATACATAAAGTGACACTGTGCTACTTGTATGCAGACGTGGTCGAGGGTGATGTGGTGGAATAATGGGAAGAGGAGTTGATCAGTCTCACGGTTTGGGGGAACAACTGTTTTTGTGTCCAGTGGCCCTGGTGTTGATGGTGTGTAGTCTCTGCCCTGAGGAGAGTGGAACAATCAGCCCATAGGAAGGGCGGGTGTCATCCTTCATGATGTGGCTGGGATTTTACCGGCACCTTTCTGTCTGTGTGTACTCGATGGCGTGTGGACTGCTGCCGGTGATGTGTCGGGCAGGTTTAACTTCTCGTTGTCGAACCACCGGAGAAAACCTCCGTTCGACTCACCAGAGGACAATTATTTTTTCAGTGTCCAATTCTCTACCAACCTGCTAAGCCTCGGGAGTTGGGAGAAGAACGGAACCGTAGCGGTTCGCCAGGACGTACCTCTCCCGCAGTGAAAACCTATACCAGTGATCCGGATCGAATCCAGTTTGCAGGAGCTGTCAGTGGTTGCTCGTTGCGACACTGACCGCCGGCAGATTAACCACTTTGCAATGGTTTAGTATCTCACCTTGTAGCTGATACCCAGGAAGATTTTTACTTCTAATATTTTCTATGTTTCTGTCCCCGTCCCCTGATGGTGTAGGTTCACTCTACAGAACCATCTGAATGTCATAGCTGGGGCAGGTATCTGTTTGATCTCTTTCTGATCCTTGACATCAACGGAGAGATCCGGTCTGAGCAAGCTTCTCCATCGGTGACGTTCACAAGGGTATTGTACTGGTCGGGGTGATTCATGATGAGAAAGGGTATCAGAGCTTGTCATCCTTGGAATAGTCTCTGCAAAATACAGACCTGGCAGATGTATTCAAGGTCATGAGAAGCAGAACAAAGGTAGATAGCAAGGAATTTACCGCCATTTCGGAACAGTCTACAATTGGGAAGTTCATATTTACGTTCGTGGATCTATCATCGGTAGAGTAAAAGTTGTTTTCATCCAACTTTTGAAACCTGAACTTTACAGCCTGAGAAGGATGGTGAAGATGTATGAAACCGTTTAGTGAGAGAGCTGGAAGGCCAAGACATAGAAGGCTACTGTCCATGGGCTGGAAAATGGGTTTGGAATAGACAGAAGCGATGGAAATGGTTGATAAATGACCGGGTTCTGAGTGATATGTCGTTCGATGCCTCCATGGGCAGGATTCAAATTCCCAAATTTTGTGTAAGTAGGTTAGACAGTGAGATACCAATTTCGATCCCCACTGCCAAGTTTTGCTCCGATCCTGAGGAGGAACTAATGGTTATGTGCTGAAACAAACAGTAACGGAATCTTTGCGTCCTATTGCAGATTTAACCCCGGGCCCGCAGCAGGGTGCACTGGGAAACAGTTTTCACTTTTATTTATAAATCAGATGTGTTCTTACATTCATTCCTTCACCTCAGTGATTTGTTTCTCTGATGTGACGGACTTTTAGCATCGCAAATCAGCGAATTGTTTGTTGTGTCTCCTCGCTCTTTGGAAAATTGAGTCGCCTCTCCCTCGCTTATTAGGAGAGAAAGAGATCCTGCAGCATGTCGAATTGTCGGGTGTACAATATAGTCTTTGGGGTAACTGCAAGTCCGTGTCTTTGCTAATGCTTTGCTCACGCTTGAGTGCTGGTAGCGGGTGGGCTTTGATTTTGCCGGAGGGGGGTGGGGGAATTGTTGCTCGCTGCCGCTTACGCGCGGGTGAGAGGGGAGCTGGGGGTAACTTTGGGCTTCTAACATTTAGCTGTCATTAATTCTTTGGGCACTTCTCTGTTTTCGTGGATGGTTGCGAAGAAAAAGCATTTCAGTATTTCAGGGTGTGTATCGTATACATTTCTCTGATATTAAATTGCACCTTTGAAACCTTTGAATGTCACCCTTCCGTCTCATGTTGTCCCTTTCCTTCGCCCAAGATAATGTGAGGATTTCCACATTATCCCTGTCTATGTTGCTCGCTCCATGCATTTTATCCATCAGCAATTATTCACAATGAATATGACCAGGCAGTAAATGCTCGGGTATTTCTGAGTCTTGGGCGTCAGCCAATGATCAGTAGTAGAAGCGGAAACATGTTCCAGGTCACGACTGCGAAATGAAATAAACTGCCCCGTGTTCCAGTCGACGTCTGTTTGACGGGTGTTTCACGTCATCAGCTGCAGAGCAACGACCATGTGAGTGGGGAGTGCAGGCTGATAAATTGCAAGGAAGTCGTTGACTATAAATGAAAATGCTGGTGAAAGCAAATGGAGGGGTAAAGCATGAACCAAAAGCCATGAGTTCTATTTTACCTCTACTCCCCCACAGGTGAGGACAAAATATCACACCAGCAGTTCCGGTTTTGACGGTAGTCAGCTTTGTCATATTTTAAATATATTTCATAAATTACGAGGTAAATAAATGCGTAGCCCCGTTGTGTAGAAGAAATCCACGTTATAGTCAACGTGCTTAGATCGGATGTTTCAAGTTCGACAAGACATTCACTCCGTCAGAGACTCATAGAGAGATCCAGCACGGAATCACAGACTCGGACTACCGAGTGCAGGCTAAGCTTCAATTTATACATTTATCCGACCCTAATCCATACCATTATCTCCATAGTTCACCTAAATCTCGTCATTCTACCATTTCTACAATTTATTTACACATTTGGGATCATTTGCGGTCTTTGTCCACGCCGCATGTTTCTTTAGGGGACGGGGGTGGCGGGGGGCATGAAAGAACAGGGAATCGTATGCCAGTTCGGGGAGAACGTGCAAACCTCGCAGACGCTAATTCACAATACCTTCGTCACAATATTTTCGGGTGCTATTCGGTCCTCCATTGCCTCACTTGCGGACCCCAGTCATTTCGGATTGGCAACAACATCTCCTCCACCATCTCCCACAGCACAGGCGCACCACAAGGCTGCGTGCTTTGACCCCTGCTCTACTCGCTTTACACATATGACTGCGGGTCTAAGCACAGATCCAATGCCATGGTCAAGTTTGCTGTCCTGGGTCGAGTCAAAGATGGTGACGAATCAGCACATGGGAGGGAGATTAAAAGTCTGGCTGATTGGTATGACAACAGACACTTACTCAATGTCACCAAAACCACTGTTTGCTATTGGATGGGAATAGGGACCCCGTGACTGGACAAGCGGAGTCATTGTTACCGTCCCGAGGAAAGGAGCGCGATGAGATTGTAAAAACTGACCAGTCATCACACTTGTGTCAGTTTCCAGCATGATTCTGGTAAAACCATTGTCCAGTGGATGACATTTGCTACCGATGTGTGCTTGAGGAAGGAGCAAGCTCGCTTCAGGAAGAACAGAGGCTCTGACGAGCAGATCTTCACGCTGCAGAACTTCACAGAGCAGAGCGCAGAGCGGCGGAGACAACTATTTGTAAACTTCGTGCAGTTTGAAAAGGCTTTTGATCGCAACCACAGGGACAGAATCTGGTGAATTCTCAGATCATGCAGGTTCCTTCCAAAATTGTCCAACTCAATCTGAGAGTCTATGCACAGCTGGGGCCGGCACCCTGAGCTTTGAAGTCAGGACAGGAGTCAGGCAAGGCTGTATAATACCGGCGATATTGTTTAACCAGGTGATTGACTGTGTTATGAGGGAAATAACGAAAGATAAACAGAGAGGCATTAGGTGGACTCCATTCTCGACTTGGAAGAGCTTGACTTTGCGGATGGCCTCACATTACTCTCACAGATACACACACTGTACACTGGTTGGACTCACAGTCAGCCAGAGAAAGACTGAAACCATGATCCTCAATGCAGAGTCTCCTCCTCTCGTCAAGGCCCGTGGCATCGACTGAACCCGCACCCAAGATGGAGCAGGTCAGTTACGTGAGGGGTAGGGATGCATTCCGCACGTTTTCATTGCGGTGATAGAGTCTGAGGTGTGAACTAATAGAGGAATCGAAGACTGTTATTAGGATAAATATCCTGAGACGTTTCCGGGATATGTCTAATTGTAGGGCACGTCGGATTGAGGGACATCCAAATAAACTTTATTTCGCCCAAAGCCTGTTCGGAGACTGTTTGAGGGGATGGTGTAGACAGTCCTGGAGCATTTCCTAGACGCAAAGTAAAAGGGTCTATTAGAATGTTAGTCAATAGAATGAGTGCAATTGTAATGATGCCGGTGGGCGTTATTAGCTGAAGGACCCATTTTGTTATATAACACTGTGAGACTACGTACCCGGTGTTCCTGGGCCTCCCAAAATGCAGGAAGCAGCTCTGATCCACGTTCAAAACAGAAAGAGATGGATTTCCAGACCGAACCGTGTCAGATCGATTGCGAACAAGAGAGAATCTGCAGATTCTGGAAATACAAGCAACACACACAAAATGCTGGAAGAACTCAGGAGCCAGACTGTATCTATCGAAAAAAGTACAATCGTTCGAAGAGTCGTGGCCCGAAACGTCGACGGTACCCTTATCAATAGTTGCTGCCTGCGCATGCGCAAGGTATACATGATCAGAGAGTGTACCGAACAAATGTTGCCGGGATGAAAGATCTGTTGTGGTTTTGATGAAGGACTGGACGGGTTGATAGGGCCGAGGGTATAGACCCGCTTTAATTTCACATCTTCTTGACGAAGGGCTGTTTTGCTCTGAAGCAGTGGCACAGTGACTAGTCACATAACTCTATAGGATTGGCTTGTAACTCTGGATGGCTACATACTGGATTTGATATTACTGGAACTAAAACCCCTATTGATTGAACATCAACTTGGCGTTGATACCAAAGACAGCAGGGAACATGATCACAGATCCAGATGTTTATATAGTACACAGTCAGGCCATTCGGCCCACCATGCCAACACCAGATATAATGCACCAATGTGTTTTAATCCTGACGTGCAACACTTGACACACAGACAAGCAAACCTGGGTCTTTGTATCTCCCTCTGCACCGGGATCGAAATAAAAACAAATCAACAACATCGCATCGCTGGCAATCCACACTGGTGCAACCTGAACATGCTCACGGCTCCTCTCTCCCCAGAGCCACGATGGTGTGGATAGGCGCAGCTTAAACACCATGAGGATATCTCAGTTGTTGTTGGGAGAATTTCCGATGGTGAAGGGGAGGGGACAGGAGAGAGCGAGATCAGCTGGTTGAGTGGTGTTGCAACAACAGCCTTGCACTCAGCGTCAGTAAGAGCAGGGAATTGTCTGTGGATCTCGGGGAGTGGAGGGAACACACACGAGTTCTCATCGGGGATCAGCAGTGGAAAGCCTGAGCAGTTTCCAGATCCTGCCCGGCAGCATCTCTGAAGGTCTGTCCTGGACCCAACATATAAACGCAATTACAAAGTGGGCACAACAGCGGCTGGACTTCATTCGGAGTGTGAGGAGTCTTGGTGTGTCAGCAAAGACTCCAGTAAATTTCTACAGATGTGTCGGGGAGAGCATTCTAACTGCATCAGCGTCTCGTGCGGGCGGGAGACTGCACAGGTTCGGAAAAAAGACTCAGAAACTAGTAAACTCAGACAGCTCCATAATGGGGACTGGTCTCCCCGCATCAAGAACATTTTCCAAAGGCGATGCCTCAAACAGGCGGCATCTATCATGACGGACCCCGATCACTCGGGACAGGCCGTGTTCCCATTGTTACCATCAAGGGGGAGGGACAGGAGTCTGAAGACACACAGTCTAGGGTTCCAGAACAGATTCTTCCCCTCCGCCATTAAGTTTCCGAATGGACACTGAACTCATGTACACTACCTCACTCTGCTTTTCTCGTTTTGCATTATTTATTTAATTTGATTATAAATGTATTTCTCAAAGCAATATGAAGTTTATTATTATTACGGATCGCAATGCCCTGCTGCGGCAAAACAAAACATTTCAGGACACGTTGCCAGTGATGTGAAACCTGATTCTGATACTTTATTGATCAGGCGCATCAGATATTTTACTGTTTAAGGCCAGTGTCGTTTTGTGGAGGTATTTTTGTACAATGGATGCCTTTGTTCCTTACAGGTGACTGCAGTTTTCTATCAGGTTTAGAAACCACAAGTATATTTTACGGAATCTTTGGAACACATAAGCTCTTTCCACGGTTTTTTATTAACGTGTCTATTAAATTGGGCGCAATATTTCAGCGGGCAATTTGTCACAAAGGTGAATTCAATAAAGGATTTCAGGCCATTGTGTGAGTGTGGATTTGTGTGAGTCGGCGTGACTCCCTCTGTACTACTCCTGTGCCTACAACTCCTTGACCGTGAGTGTCTGGGTCTGCATATGCGTGTGTGGCTGTTTGTATGCGTCAGTGTCTCAGTGTCTCGGTGTCCGTCTGTCCTTTGGAAATCTGCACACATTTGTATGTATTTGATTATGTGGATGACATTGTAAGTATCTGTGATTTTGTGTACGTGTGTACATGAGTCTGCCTGCGTTTCTGTGTGTGTAACTTTGTATTTTTTCTTTGTTATATCCTTGTACGTAGCTTTGTGTCTGACTGTTCGTGAGTGCGTTTATGTGCCTGGGCTTTCAGAATGTAAACAACACCCAGAATAATAAAACTCGGGTTAGGGAACCAACCTTTATTTTGTCCGGGTGTGAGACCTTGGTGTGAGTTAACGAAACAGTTGGTGGCGTCCCGAAGTCTATTTTGATGCTGTACTGGCGAAGAGTGATGTATTCGATCACGGAAACAATCCTGAAATGGTCTGGAGCAAATACGACAACCTGATGTGTACAGGATAAAACAGTCTCCTCCGTGGATGATCCAGCTGGTTTCTCAGTGTAATTAACTATCAGTTATAATAAAAAGGATAATTAGTCTCCTTCATGGATGCTCCAGTTAGTGTCTCAGTATTATTAACTATCAGTTATAATAAAAAGGATAATGAAATTATTATGGTGGTACTCAGGGATTTCGAACTTACACAGATTATGACGAGGAAAAGTTTCGGCAGGGAGGAAAATTTTGCCACCGTCCGTAATTTCTCTCTATTTTGATATGTGAAAAATTAGATACATTCGAAAGGAAACAATCAACATATCACAGAGGAGTAGTTAGGTCTTCAGATATTGTAAAAGTCTGAAACTAATGCAATCATTGGGAGGGGCTTTGAGTGGGACAAATTGGGGATTTTGTACGTATTATCGCTGTAAGCCCCAATTTAAGTCCATCACTGAGCAGCAGTAAAGGAAGTACAAAACTCATTACAGAAACAGTCTGGAGAAAGCCTGTCTGCTCTCATGGTCCCGGAACACATCCGACACAGTCAGGGAATCTCACCGACATCTCCACCTTCTGAGGAGGATGAAGCGAGCTGGGCTTCGCACATCCGTGCTGACGTCATTCCGCAGCTGCGCAGTAGAGAGAATCCAAACAAGCTGCATCACTGTTTGATCTGGAAACTGTCCTGCAGCGGACAAGAAGGGTCTGTAACGGGTAGTCAAAACTACCCAACGTGTAGTCAACCAGGCTTCCCCCATCAATGAGATATATAGAGAAAGGTGCCGGTAAATGGCCAATAACATAATGAAGGGCCCTACACACCCTATATGTAGTCTGCATATCCCATCCCATCAGGGAGGATGCAACGTGATATCCACGGCAGGTCCATCAGACACAAAGACAGTTACTTTCCCCGAGCAGAATAAGTGATCAACACCTCCATTCACTAACTCCATCGCTACTGTATCAATTCTCGTCACTTACAGCACGGCGTCATGTAATGATCAAAAACAATCTTTCTATATAAACGATCTCAATTATTTATATTGATTGGATTTTTAAATCATTTTTATTATTTGTTTTTTTTTTCTCAGCTCAAACTGGTATAACCTAAGGTACGGTCAGAGACAAGCACACTCATTTCCCAATTGCTACAAACTTTCTGGCTGTTCCAGTGGTGCTCAGTATGGTGGCTCCCTAATTGTTAAATACCATTGCTTAGTGACTTCAGCGTGATACCAGTTGCAGATACTAATATCGGGACAATGTATACCCTGGTCATGTTCCAAAGACTTTCAATTTCCTATTCTAATTCAGCATATTTCTGGTGATTTTCGCTGATTGATTTCTGTAAATTATGTGTGTTTGGAATGGCTATATCTATTAAAAAAATGGTTCTTGCCTGTTTATCCTGGATTATTATATCCAGGCGGTTCTTATGGACTGTCTGATCCTTACGAACTGATCGGTCATCATATAATTTGTGTTATTCTGACTCCAGACCTGGATAAGGCTTGTATTTATAATCAGGACTGATTTATTTTGTGAGTTTGCATTTTAAAGCAAGCTTTCTGAGTTTTTGGTCTTTTTATGTATTTTTGATTTTTTGTGTGTGTTAACCACCCGGTTCTGTATTGCTACTAGGAACACTTCTGTTTCTGGGAAGAGATCTCCATCCCTGAGCGAGGCGTTCGACGCCTCCTTGTCGACATCTAGTCTGCTCAGACTGTGGGGATGTCTTCCATGGGGAGTCAGACTCTTCCATTGGTTAACGTTTTCCTCAATAGCGGTGACGTCTCCGTTTTTCTGGGTCGCTCTCTCATTGAAGTTTACTGGTGTATACTTCTTATCAGAATTGTATCTGCTTGCATGGATTGCTGATTCCTGCTTTCTCTGGTGAAAGTAATTCCTGAGAGGAAAATCCTGATATCCTGATGTGTATTTTATATTTTATGGTTTTTGTGCTGCATCAGATCTGGAGTAACAAACACTTTGTTCTCCTTCCACTTCTCTACAGAGAATGACATTATTCAATCGTTAAACCTGAATCATGAATCTTGAAATGTGACTGCTCCAAAGCATAAACTGCAAAATTGCCCATCTAACATTATGGCCTCTGTTGAATTAACATTCTGTCCCGCTATCGGTATTATTTTCAGCGAATGATCACAATATCTGGGGTTCCGTATCACATCATAGTCCGGAGCCATTGGGAATAAACCCTGGCTGCCGTCAGTTGTTTTGTCTCCTGATGAAGCGTACAATTGTGATCACTGGCCATTTACCTGCGGCTATGAACTGCTCTCTGAACTTAGACTGTGTTACTCCATATATAAATGTGTTCGTGCACAGACTCAGGTTCTGCAACATGTATCCAAGTGACTGTAAGATAAATACAGAATCGGTGTAACTATTGGGATCTGTCCCTCCGACGTTATACTTGAAGAAATTGACAACAGTTACCAACCACAAAATGATAAAGCTGCCGGATATGGTGAAGAGGAGGATGGCAGAGCGCCGCCTGCTTTCCATTTCGGGGTCACTGCAGTTCTCTCCCTTTCTCTGACCCCTCAGTCCCTTACGAACCCGACTGGCCGCTAAAATGTGCCGGACCGTCAGGGCGTTGAGGATCAGAATTAGTGCGAATGGAATCAGTGGGGTTAAACTCTTATCGAATCGGTCAAAGCTCACCCACTGGTGTTCAATGAAATAAGCTGGAATGGCCTTACAAAACCACAATACACCATCGAGTATCTCTCTTGGCTTATAAACGAAATAGAAGGGGATATTTTTTAAACACATAACAGCGGAGATGATCACGAGAACCAATGCCGCAGTCTTTCCTGTGCAATAGCTGGCTTTTAACTTCTGACAACAAATGGCGACAAACCGATCGAAGGTGAAGGTGACGGTGAACCAGACCGAACAGTCTCTGGAAGCACATTGCAGTACAAAGATAATGCTACACAAGGGATAGGTCTCCAGGAAGGATCCCGTGGAATAGTTCTTGATTCGTGTGCAGAATGCAGTGACGACAGCCGTCAGATCAGCCGCTGCCATGGCAACCAGGTACGGTGTGGTACACGTGGAGAGGCCGCACTTCCCCCTGGACAGGATTGCAATCGCCACTATGTTCACTGGGCATCAGAGAAGAGAAAACAGGTATGGAATCAGAACTTTGTCTTATTCTGCTATGAACTATGTTGCATTTCTTAATATTCCTGTCAATGCCCGTAAGAAAACGAATCTCAAGTTGGTAGACGGCGATATATGCATATCTGATCAGAAATTTACTTCGAAATTTGAACATCAGGAGGTAAAAAATTAGGACTGAAAAGACTAAAGTTACAAAACAATACAATTTCCGAAATTGTTGACCCAGACCCAATGTTCTAGAAGTATTTGGCTCTCGGGTGTCAGCCGACGGAAGAGAAGTCTACTTAATGTATTAACTCGAAGCCGTTCTTCGGAACTGGTTTATAGTTTTAGGCGGCTGTTGCTGCTGCAGGGTGAGTGTGTAAGGGGGGCCGCTCTCCGAGTGGAAGCGGGGTAGTCAGAGGGATGTACTCTGGGCGATGTATTGGGTCAATTGATGAATGGAATGGGCAAATGGATGGATACAGGATGAACAACATACAGAGCAGGAGACATCGCCTGGGCTCGCCTTCACTCTCACATGTAACCGTCAATGATGAAATTGAATGAAAGTGGTTGAGGCAACATCAGAGATGGGAAACCTGGTCAGAAAGGGGCATCAAGAGAAAGGCTCTTTATTTTCCTACTCTTCCCATGGATGCGGACAAACCTGCTGATCATCTCCCGGATTTTCCATTTCTCCCATTGTCCCAAAGATAACGAGCTTGATAACATGATCCTATCTACAATTCCGCTTTGAAACTAATCATCTCTGATGAAGTATCGAATGGTGAAGAGTAAGTTCACAGTCCGCTGCCGGCTTTCCATTTCCGGGTTTCTGCAGTTCTCCCCCGATCTCTGACCCTTCGGACCCTTACGGAATCGACTGGCCGCTTCTTTGTCGCTCCCATAAAGCCATAAGACCAGGAGACATGGGAGCAGTATCGGGGCATTCGACAGATCGAGTCTGCTTCCCCATTCCATCGTAGTTGATTTATTATCCCTCTCAATCCATTCTCATCCCCGTAACCTTTCACACCCTGACCAATGAAGGACACATCAACCTCCCCTTTAAATATACCCAATGAGTTAGCTTTCATAAACGTCTGATGCAAATGGATTCCACATAGTCACCAACCTTTCGCTTGAGAAATTCCTCCTCAAATTTTCAGTGAATAGGCATCCTCCTGCTCTGTGTCCTCTGGTCATAGATTCCCTCACTACCATAAACGTCCTCTCCATGTCTACTCTAGTTAGGCCTATCAATGTTCGAATGGGATTAGCTACAACCCGTATATCTTGTTATCACTAGAGATTTCTGTCGTTTGTCTCTCGACTTCACCAATTAACTTGTCAGGTGAAAGAATATTTTTAACTCTCGTTTAAGCGTGTGCAGTGCAGACGTTGAGAACTCGCTGAATTCCACACACGGAATCTCTCTGGTGCTGTTAGTGGAATTCAGAAAGGACAAGACGAGGGAACAGAAACCACTCCTCACAGAGGGGTCAGAAGTGGAGAGAGTGAGCAACTTCAAGTTTCAGGGTGTCAGTGTATCTGTGGGCCTAACCCGGACGGAACGTATGTTTGCAGCTATAAAGAAGGCAAGACAGCGGCAATATTTCATTGGGAGTTGGAGGAGAATTGGTTTATCAACTAAAACACTCGAAAACATCTGCAAATGTACCGGAGATAGAGCATTCGGACTGGCTGCAACACCCTCTGATATGGGAGGGGTTACAGAACAAGATCGAAGTAAGTTGCAGAAACTTGTAAAATTAGTCAGCACCATCATGGGTACCAGTCTCCGTAGTGCACAAGTCATCTTCATGGAGCAGTGCCTTAGGAAAGCGGCGTCCATCATTGTGGATCCTCACCACCCAGGACGTGTCCTCTTCTCATTGTTACTGTTGGGAAGGACCCTGAAAGCACACACACCCCGATTTAGGAACAGCTTTCTTCCCGCCTGCCAGCCGATTGCGAAATAGATATTGAATCGACGAACACGACCTCACTACGTTTCTGTTTGCTTTTCCGCACTATTTATTTTAACTTAACTGTTTAATAGAAATATATAAACTTAATGTAACTTGCATTTTTTCTTCCCTGCACTTTCATTGTCTTTCATTGTACTGCTGCTGTGAAGCTGATAAATCTCGCGACATACGCCACTGATATTAAACATAGTTCTGATTCTGATATTGATCAACATCGAGACCCAATGCCAGAAGGTAAAGAAAGAAACAAAAGAAGGGGGGACAGTTTCACGGAAAGCTGAGTTGTATGTCTTCACTGTGTCAGTTCATATATTTTGTTGAAACATTATTAAGCTGCATTCCCTCTTATTGAGAAGTAATACAGATTAACAATCAGCAATTAGTCAATGAAACAACCAAGTTATTATGCAAGTGATTCTAAGCACATTTGCATTATGGAAGTGCCTTTGAGACAAAATTTGAATGTGTTGATTGCTAATGTGTTTGACATTCCACCTTCTTCACTCTAAATGTTACTGGATTGCCACTGCACAGGACCGTGTGCCCTGATTAATATATTTCAGTCAGTAAAGGTCAAGACGTTCTCGCATGTCACCTCGCTAATGAACACCGGGAATATAAAATATTGCGAGAAAGTAAATGACCGCACCTGGCAACATGATTTGGGATGCTGTCCTGCTGAAAGACGAGCTTCCTACCCAGTTTAAACTTCCTGCCAGAGGACAGGCGGATTTTACAGACGATCTCTCTGTACGCACCAGCTTTTATCTTCTCATCAGTCCTGACCAGATCTCCAGTCTCTGCTGCTGAAAAGCGTCTCTATCGCATGACACTACCTTCATCACACTTCCCAGTCGGGGTTGCGTTGTCTGTATAACTTACAGTATTAGATTTCTTCCACAGAAGCTGCTTATTGTTGTGCCTAAAGATTTCCACTTCAGTCTGATCCGAGCACAAGACCTCCTTCCACACCCATACGGTATGTTGTAAGTGACGCTTTGCAAAGTCCCTGTGGGCAAAAACTTGTTCTTACCGATGCGTGTAACGTTGCTGTCACCCTATAGAGATGCTTTTCAGCAGCGGGGACGGGAAATCAGGTCGGGATTGATGAGAAGATGAATGTGCTAAACATAGAGAGATCCTGGATGAGAACCTGCTTACCTCAGTCAGAAAGCTTAAGCTGGGGAGAAAGATTTCTTTGAGCAGATCTACAACCCAAATCACACTGCCAGAGCAACCGTGGAGGGGCTTCAAATGAAGAACATTGATGTGTTTGAGTCACCCACTCAGAGTCCTGAACAGAACCCGATGGAAAGTCTCCGGCAGGACCTCTAGATGCTGTCCACCGCGGCTGCGCATCTGACCTGGCACAGTCTGAGCACTTTTGCAAGGAGGTGAGGGACATCTTGCTCCATTACGCTGTGCAAAACTAGCAGAGTCGTGTCCAAAAAGACTACCGGCTGTAACCGCTGGGAGAGGTGGTTCAACGAAGTACTGAGCAAAAGGACATGAATAATCCTGAACTGCTGACATTCCGGATTTTGATTTTTCAGATTTTTTTTTTCTATATTTTACTATATTCCTTGTTTTCTGGCCTTTAATGTGAAACAGGAGCACGTGATTCACAAATAAACATTCCAAATTAAATTGATCGCAATCGCTGGTTGTAATAACTCTGTTAACTAAGTTTTTATCACTGGGTACATTTACAAGGCTCTGTAGTAGCTGAATCGGTTTCAGAATTTCGTTTGGAAATGTTCTGCCATGTATTTCCCATTACACTGAACATCCATTCGCAGCTTGGAATATTCTAAAGAATACAAACGTTCCACTGAACTTTTCATTGCGCTATTGTTTAATATCAGACAGAATTTCACCCAACGCAAATCATACAGCCGGGTCTTTTTTATGCCATCTGCAGGAAATTTCAGGAAAACATCTTGGGTGTTTCATTAAATAGCATTTCAGTATCATCAATTATAGTGCTGAGCACAGCTTTCTTGACTTTTGGTAAAACACAGCACACCATTTAATATTGCTTACCGGGCACAGCGATAGCCAAAATGACCAAATAGTAAGTATCCTTGATGTGGTAAAAAATTTCCAACATTTTCTGACTTGAGTTGATCAAAGGATTTCAGCAGCCGACAGTCGGTCCCAATGACAATCAGACGAAGTAGTCTCTCTGAACCTCCAATAGATGCACTTGCCAATCTCCACGCAACACCAAAGATTCAGAACTTTCATGAGAATTAATAACAGCTTTAAGAAGATGGAATATAGTGACTGTGTCAGTAGGTGAAATATCAGCTGTCATATAAATAGTGTGGAATTGGAAATCCCCAGAGTACCGGCAGAACAGATTAAACTCTTTGGTGTCGAAATGAAACTTTCTCTCTGCGGTGAGGTAATTGTCCAAAGGGAGGTGGGCATGCCCATCCCTTTCCCTGTGAAATGTTTACCTCCTTGCTACCGGCCTCTGAGGGCACAGAGGGTAGTGGATTTTCTTTTTACTGGAGGCAGAACTGGTGAAATGAAGTGAGCTCTTGTACTGCCGATTGGAGTTCATTCCCCGGCATAAACTCGACAGCTCCCCGATATCGGGAAAGGATAAAGCCCGAAGATCTCACATTCGAACTGATCTCCTGTTATTAATGACATCTTCCCTGGTGTAAAGGTGGACTGGTCAATGAAAACGCTCCTCAAACAACGCAGGGTTTTGAATACAGCTGATACTGTGTTGCTAGAGGGGGCCATGACAAATCCTCGGCGAGCAGGATTAAGGACACCCCGAAGACATGTGATGAGCAATAGGATGAGCTGTTTGAGAATAGGACCAATCAGGAGCGACAGTGGAACTTGTGCATGGAGCCGGAGAATGTAGCGGAAGTACATAATGAATATTTTGTTTCTGTATTCACCAGTAAAAAGGACCTTGGCAATTATGGGGATGCCTGCAGCGGACTTAAACTTCTGAGTGGAAAGACATTCAGAAACGGGATGTTCTGGAGATTTTGAAAAGCATTAAGTTAGATAAGTCACCGGGGCCGAATGGGATATATCCCAGGCTGCGGTGGGCGGTGAGGGCGGAGATTGATGAGCCTCTTGCGATGATCTTTGCGTCCTCAACAGTGATGGGAGAAGTACCGGAGGACAGGAGTGTTTCAAATGTTGTTCCATTGTTCAAGAAAGGGAGTAGAGGTAACCCAGGAAATTATAGACCAGTGAGTCTAACTTCAGTAGTGCGCAATTTGTCGGAGAAGATATTGAGAGGCAGGATTTAGGAGCATTTGGAGAGACATAATCTGATTATAGATAGCCCACATGGCTTTGTCAAGGGCAGGTCATGCTTTACGAAGCTGGTTGAGTTATTTGACGACGTAACAAAACACCCTGATGAAGGTAGAACTCTGGATGTAGTGTATATGGATTCGCCGAGCGAGGCTCATTCAGAAAATAATGAGGCATGGGATTCAAGTAAACCGTGATTTGTGGATCCAGAATTGTCCTGGCCTCAGAAGGCAAAGGGTGGTTGTAGATGGCTCATATTTTTGCATGGAGGATGGTGACCGGGGTGTTCTGCAGGGATCTATTCTACGAACCCTCCTCTTTGTGATTTTTTTATAAATGACTTCGATGAGGAAGTAGAAGGGTGGGTCAGTAAGATTGCTGATAACACAGAAGTTGGGGGGTTTGTAGATAAACTGTAAGGTTGTCAGAGGTTTCAGCGTGACATAGATTGATTGCAGAACTGAGACGAGAACTGGCAAATGGAGTTCAACCCAGACAATTGTGAAGTTGCTCATTTTAGTAGGTCAAATCTGAAGAGAGAATATAATATTAATTGTAAGACTCTTGTCAGTGTGGAGAATCTGCGAGATCTTGGGGTCATTGTCCATAGGATACTCAGCGCTGTTCCGCAGGTGTGTTGGCCTTCATCAACAGTTGAATTGAGTTTAAGAGCCGTGAAGAAATGTTACAGCGAAATAAGACCTTGGTTAGACCCTACTTGGAGTACTGTATTCTGTTCTGGATACTAGAGAAACATTGTAGAGATGATTTACAATGATGTTGCCTGGATTGAGGAGCATGCCAATGAGAATAGGTTGAGTGAATTTTCCAGTATAGAACAAGACATTTTACATCTATCATAATAACTATCAACATTAGGAAATATTTTAGACAACCTCTCCTTCGTCAAATAACAATGATGTACAATTTTAAATTGAATCAATGAATGGCTAGCACAAATCAAGGAAGAGTTAACCACCTTCAAGATCCGCATCCAGCCCTCCGTCACAAAAGTCAAATTAAGGTCCTTTCCCCAATCATGTTTAATCTTAATAAAAAGGGCGCTTATCCCATTGTAACAATAAATTATAAATTCTTCAAATGGAACCCGTCATCAAAGGGTTCATACTCATAATAGTATCCAATAGGTCGGCCTCTAATATGCAAGGAAAATTACTTAAATATTTAACTTTGGAAGTTTTTGTATGACGCCTGAGTTGAACACCAAATGGGTTCTTTTTTTCTCACCTTTTTCTTGCTTTAAGTAGGATTTTTTCTGTTTTTTTTTTTGTGTGTCACCATATTTTTCAATCCTTAATATTGTTTTTATTTTCTCTTTTGAGACATTGTAAGTGTTACTTACTTCGGTGTATTGTTATTTTAGATAATAACAACAACAACAATAATAACAACAACAACAACAAAAACAACAACAACAACAACAACAACAACAACAACAACAACAACAATAATAATAATAATAATAATAATAATAATAATAATAATAATAATAATAATAATAATAATAATAATAATAATAATAATAATAATAATAATAATAATAATAATAATAATAATAATAATAATAATAACAAAAGATTTGAAAAGAAAATGAAGGTTGAGTGAACTTGGACACTTCTCCATGAGCGACGGAAGATGAGAGATGACCTGGTACTGTATAAGATGACGAGATGCATTGATCGTGTGGATCACCAGAGGCTTTTCCCCAGACCTTAAATAGTTTAAAGGAGGGGTGTTTGGTAGTCAGTACAAGGGGGATGTCGGGGGTACGTTTTTCACCCAGAGATTGGTGAGTGCGTGGAATGTACTGCCAGCGAAGGTGGTAGAGGTGTGTACAGTTGGGTCTTTCTTAGACAGGTAGCTGGAGCTTAAAAAAATAGAGGGCTATACGGTAGGGAAATTTTAGCCGGTTTCTATACTAGGGTACATGGTCGGCACAACATTGTACGCCGAAGGGCCTGAACTATGCTGTAGATTTCCATTTTTATATGACAGGTAATCAGAAATATATTTCTTTGTTGCAATGTGTTCTGGACCAGGAATTGTGACCCAGCTTCGTTGGGCGCCAACAAAATATATCTTGATCAACTACTTTCCTATGGTCTCTGTTTCGACTGATTTTCAATTCTCTGTCTGTCTCTCTCTCTCTCTCTCTCTCTCTCTCTCTCTCTCTCTCTCTCTCTCTCTCTCTCTCTCTCTCTCTCTCTCTCTCTCTCTCTCTCTCTCTCTCTCTCTCTCTCTCTCTCTCTCTCTCTCTCTCTCTCTCTCTCTCTCTTCCCCCCGCCCCCCTCGGTGCTTAACCCATGACCCATGTCATTATCATCGTCTATGTCGGCCAACAGAATTCCTGCACTTGCTCTATTCCCTACTGCCTTTAGCACAGAATTTCACCCGGTTCTCACATTTTTGAAAGAAACTCTACATTTATCCGGCCTTATCTAGGTTCCCCAAATCCAGCAGCTTGTTTCACGGTTTTATTTTCCACTTTCCACTGTAATAGATGGGCAGAGAACGTCACTGTGTGATGATGCACAGAATACTGTTGGATTCTGATAAAGGCCTGCTTTTTCCACTCAATGTATTAAATTCAGCATTATTGTAAATATCATGTGGTGTACAATACACTTTCCCCCGGCCTACACACAATTTTAATACTATGGAAGAAACATGCTCATCCACATAGAGTAGGTTTCTCTGTTTAACTGGAGTTTGCACATTCTCAAGTTCAGTGTAAATATGTATTTCACGCCATTTCTCAGTTCCTCTCTGAATTTCCGCTGCGTTAATCCATAGATACACGTGTTTGTGCAGGTACTGAGAATCTGCATCATAAACCCAACCTCCTGGGCGATGTACACTGGGTCACTCAAGAACCGATCATAGTAAAAGAAGTTCCTCACCGGCCAGTTCAGAGAATGCACGACATATAGCATCCAGAGTAACATGAAATTGGCCGAAATGGTGAAAAGTAAAATCATGGACTTCTTCCGATTCTTCTCCTCTGCATCATCCTTTGAATTCTCTCCATTGTTTCGGAATTGCTTGCGAACTTTATTGGCCGCGATAATATGTCTGACGGTCAGAGCATTGCAGAGTGAAATGAACAGGATTGGTGATAAGGGGGTTATGATGCTGTCGATCCACTCGTAAGCTCTCCACATGGGTGACGTTACAAAATGAGATGTTACCACGCAGCCCCATCCAGTATTGTCAATATAAACTAAAGGTTCAAACATAAAATGAAAAGGGATTGTCCTCAGGGAGATTAATACAATTACACCAGCGATAATCACAGAAGCTGTTTTCTCGGTGCAATATTTCAACTGAAGCTTCTGACAGCAAATTGCCACAAAGCGATCGAAGGTAAAAGCGACGGTAAACCAGACAGAACAGTCCACAGCGATAATGTACACGACAAAATTGATGCTACACACTCGCGTCAGAAACAGAAAATTCAATGAGAAATACATGAAATTAATGCGACGTATTATCACTTCGACAATAACCACCAGCAGATCCGCCGCTGACATGGCCATCAGGTAGCGAGTGATGCATTTGGACAAACCGCACCTTCCTCCTGACAGGATCACAATTGCCACCAAGTTCACTGCAAGAGATAGGAAATGATATTGAAATGAATCCGGTGCATATATAAAACAAAGACAGGAGACAAATACTTTTTCTCCCATTCTGTATTGAAAGCATTTCTCAGTATGATTACCCACTCCCTCCTGGGATGAAAGACGATTCAAAGTAACTCCAAGTGTTGAAGTTACTCGACGCGGTAACAACGGAAACGCCAGGTAATTCACAACCACAACTCTGGGGATGACACGGGATCAACCTTATAGTTTCCATATCTTTCTCAGTGCACATCTGCTGCGTCACCGCTGAAAAACCCCGGCATTTTTCATTCAGACGACTCTTTCGGATGATATACGCTTTGTTCTGGAATTGCATAGTGACCAGTGAAAAAATGCGAACGGTGATAGTTTAGCTTCGTTGCTCAAGGGTACGGTAAACACTGAGCAAAGTCCGAATTGCTCTCTGTTCTCAGTCACCGGGATAACTTCACTTATTGCACTGAGTGATGATAATAGTCTCTGATTAGGATTGAAATGAGGAGACATGTTTCACTCAGAAAGCGGCGGATCTCAGGAGTCCTTTGTACTGTAGTCACAGACATTGAATTAATTCATTTGAAGGTGAATACTCCACCATCAAACCAGAACTTCTTTGGAGACCCGAAGGGCCGAGAGAATGAGAGGCAACCAACGCAGAAATGAGGACTCTGAACCTCACCGGGGGGCAGAACAGAAGAGATGGCCAAGGACAGACAGAGGTGGTGGACCTTCATTGATACCGCAAACGCCAGGGGGAGTAACGGGCGGTAGCTAACCAACTAATGAATGTGGATGGGTTTTAGATTTTAGTTCTATGAATTGCGTGATAAGGGAACAGAATTATATACACGTTTTATGAATGGATCCTACTACATGAGACGGCATTTCGCTCGCTTTGTGAATATATGTATGGTCACATGACAATAAATGTGAACTTATCCACTCTCGGCACTGGCAGAGAAAAAGAAAAGTAAAAAAAAAATCTGTTGAGATCCAATGAGCACCCGCAGACGGAAAATATCTATCGGCGTTTTGTATCCAAGCTGTGCACTAAGACCAGCAAGCGTACAGCATCCGCAGTCTCTTCAGTCTTCGGCAGAAAGGAAACTACTGGTAGGGAGCACCACTGAATGATAACACGAGGAATCACCTCAGTCTTCAGAAGAACGGAAACTACTGGTAGGGAGCACCACTGAATGATAACACGAGGAATCACCTCAGTCTTCAGAAGAACGGAAACTACTGGTAGGGAGCTTCGCTGAATGATAACACGAGGAATCAGCTCAGTCTTCAGAAGAACGGAAACTACTGGTAGGAAGCACCACTGAATGATAACACGAGGAATCACCTCAGTCTTCAGAAGAACGGAAACTACTGGTAGGGAGCACCACTGAATGACAACACGAGGAATCACCTCAGTCTTCAGAAGAACGGAAACTACTGGTAGGGAGCATCGCTGAATGATAACACGAGGAATCACCTCAGTCTTCAGAAGAACGGAAACTACTGGTAAGGAGCACCACTGAATGATAACACGAGGAATCACCTCAGTCTTCAGAAGAACGGAAACTACTGGTAGGGAGCATCGCTGAATGATAACACGAGGAATCACCTCAGTCTTCAGAAGAACGGAAACTACTGGTAGGGAGCATCGCTGAATGATAACACGAGGAATCACCTCAGTCTTCAGAAGAACGGAAACTACTGGTAGGGAGCACCACTGAATGATAACACGAGGAATCACCTCAGTCTTCAGAAGAACGGAAACTACTGGTAGGGAGCTTCGCTGAATGATAACACGAGGAATCACCTCAGTCTTCAGAAGAACGGAAACTACTGGTAGGGAGCTTCGCTGAATGATAACACGAGGTATCGCAGTCTTCAGAAGAACGGAATCTGCTGGTAGGGAGCATCGCTGAATGGTAACACGAGGAATCTATTGATCCGGTCCACGTGAAACTGCAAACTGAACCCAATAGGTAACAGAGACTTCCACATCAATGGCAGATGCGAATATAATTTAATGGGGAAAAATACCTTATTTTAAACACCTTATTAGTGCAACGTTCAGGACAATGTAGATTAAAATAAATATAATTATTTTTGATCTGATCCCTGTCCATTACATACCCACAGTTGGTCTCATTTTTAAGTATTATGTATTAAAATTTAGGGAGCATGACATTTCCTTGTCTCCATTAACGTTTCATGATAGAAAAACAAAACCAGCTGCTTTCATCCACATGAAACACTCCGCATGGTTAAAGACTGCCCGCAACCGTACAATGATATTAACTTCAATCGTCTGTATCTCACCTGGGACACCGACGGCAGCAAGGACCGGGTAATAGATCTGCTCTATCCGGAAAATCGGCGAGTACTCCATGTAGTGTTCCCGCTAAGGTGTAAGAGAACGCTGAACTAAACACCGAGGTAAACTGTCGTCAATGAAAACAGGGTCGCAGTAAGATTAACCGTTTACTGTTCACTCTTCCACATTAACGTATGGTGAAAACTGTTGACAAAACAATACAAAGTTTGTACAGTATTTGTTTCCTTCTTGATATCACATTTACATCGTAAATACTTGCAAAAGTAAAGTACAACAACTGCATTATATTAAAATGCAGCATACAGTCAGAATCTACCTACGCCATTGACTGCTTTAAATACACTTCAACACAAACTATCCGAAACTCTTTAACTAAGGAAAACATAAAACTTATCAACCGTCATTACTTTTAACAAAATCAGCGTTAACATTTTAATTCAACATATCGATTATCTCATGAACTTACGGCGTCACCACGTGTCACTCAGAGGTGATCAATCACCACCAACCAAGCAAAGTGACAGCGCAATATAGAGTTCAGCTTTAATTACTCCGAAAGCTACGATCTGCAAACAGTGAGACCATCATAATCTGGATGATCTCCGGTAACTAAATTCCAGATCGCCAGTCGCTCGCAGAACATTCCCTTATGTGTCGGTGACACACTCATCCAGTCTGCTGTTTGGGGAAAAGGTAAAGATATGTTTCGTGGTAGATTACCTTTCGTGATGGCGGAGGTTGAGAAGCAAAATATACGAGTCATTCCAACCCTTGGAACGAGATACCGTCCATCCGGAGGACCAATCAGCGTCGGGAGCAGAGCACTTCAAAGAGGTAACTCGCAGGTCGGTGAAACTAGTGTAAAAGGAAAGATTCGCGGCGAACTGGACATTTCAGAGGTCTGATCAGCGTCGGGAGCAGAGCACTGTGAATTAACTAAAAGTACAGAGGGGGCAAACGGAGCGGACATTGCTGGGAGTGGGCCAGCAGCGAGTGTAGGTGCGTCAGGCTTTGCCTCAAGAGGCTGGGGCCAAAGGAACAGTTGAGAAGATTTTGCCCTGGTTGCCCATTGTACAGTGCAGGCAGGAAGGCAGATATGGCAGTGAATAGTCTGGAGGGTTGTCAGATGTTACAGCGGGACATCGATAGGATGCAGAACTGGGCTGTGAAGTGGCAGATGGGTTCAACGCAAATAAGTGTGACGTTGTTTATTTTGGTAGGTCAAATTTGAAGACAGAATATAATAATAATCGTAAGACTCTTGACAGCGTGGAGTATCCCCGAGATCTGAGGGTCGATGTGCATAGGACACTGAAAGCTGCTGTGTTTTTGAGAAGGCCTATTGTGTGTTGGGCGAGGTAATGTTACAGCTTTGTACGTAAGACCTTAATTCGACCCACTTGATGTTTTGTCTTCAGTTCTCGTCACCTCACTACAGGAAGGATGTGGATACTATATAAAGAGTGCGGAGGAGATTTACAACGATGTTGCCTGGATTGAGGAGCATGCCTATGAGAATAGGTTGAGTGAACTTGACCAGTTCTCCTTGGAGCGATGGAGATGAGAGGTGACTCGATGGGGAGGTATAAGATGATGGCAGGCATTGATCATGCGGATAGCCAGAGACTTTTTCCCAGGACTGAAGTGGCTTACAGGACGGGTGTTTGGCAGTAGGTACAAGGGGGATTTGGGAGTTAAGTTTTTCACCCAGAGAGTGCTGGATGCGTGGAATGCCCTGCCAGTGAAGGAGGAAGAGGTGGATACAACACTGTCTTTTAAGAGGCTCTTGGATAGGCACATTGAACTTAGAAAAATAGAGGGCTATGCGGTATGCATATTCTAGAGTAGGATAGACGGTCGTCACAACATTGTGGGCTGAAGGTCCTGGAATGTGACAGGTAATCCAGAATATTTGTTTTGTTTGTAATGTGTTCTGGACATGAAATATGGCCCAGGTTCGTCGGCGCCAGTTTTACCAATAAAATATAGCTTGATCAACCATTCTCGTATGGTCTCCGTTTCCCCCAATTTTCTGTTCTCTCTATCTCTCTCTCCAACCCCAACCTGCACTCCCACCTCCTCACTATCAGCCGGCAGACCGCACGTTGGTTGTCTCATGACCCATGTCACTGTCATCGTCTATGTCAGCCAATAGAATTTCTGCAATTCACTTCTACCTTTAACACAAAATTTCAGCCGGTCCCCACAACATTTTCCAATGAAACTCTTCCTCCATCCGGCATTGCGTAGATTCCCCTTTTGTTCTCTGCTCCCCGGACAATATCCCAAACCCAGCAGCTAGTTTCACGCTTTTATTTTTCCCCTTTCCTCTGCAATATCATCGCCATAAGACGATAAGGCTGATGTTGCACAACACCTTGTAGGATTTTGACAAAGTAGAGATTATCTATTAAATTCAGTAAATTTGACATTATTGAAAATATCACCTGGTATTCAACACACTTTCAATTTCCCCGCAATATCGGCGACCTAACAAAGTAGCTGAGTGATGATGCAGAACATATTGCACAATTTTGATAGAGCACAGCCTTTTCTATTAAATTTCGTAAATTTAACATCATTGTAAATATCACATCGTATACAATGCGCTTTCAATTTTTCCCCAGCCTGCACACGAACTTGTTAACAATATGAAAGAATCCTATATACAGCATGTTTCTCTGTTTAACTATAGTTTGCACATTTTCCCGTTCAATGTAAATATGTATTTAACGCCATTTGTCAGTTCCTCTCTGAATTTCCGCTGTGTTAATCCATAGATACACGTGTTTGTGCAGGTACTGAGTATCTGCAACATAAACCCAACTTCCTGAACGATGTACACTGGGTCACTCAAAAACCGATCTTGAGAAAAGAGAGGGATCACCGGCCACTTCAAAGAATGAACGACATATATCATCCATAGTAACATGAAATTAGCCGAAATGGTGAAAAGTAAAACCATGGACTTCTTCCGATTCTTCCCCTCTGCATCATCCTTTGAATTCTCTCCATTGTTTCGGAATTGCTTGCGAACTTTATTGGCCGCGATAATATGTCTGACGGTCAGAGCATTGCAGAGTGAAATGAACAGGATTGGTGATAAGGGGGTTATGATGCTGTCGATCCACTCGTAAGCTCTCCACAGCGGTGACGTCACAAAATCAGGCATTCCAACGCAGCCCCATCCGACATTGTTAATAATAACTAAAGGTTTATGCGAAAAATGGAAAGGGATTGTCCTCAGGCAGCTTGATACAATCACAACAGCGATAATCACCGAAGCTGTTTTCTCGGTGCAATATTTTAACTGAAGCTTCTGACAGCAAATTGCCACAAAGCGATCGAAGGTAAAAGCGACGGTAAACCAGACAGAACAGTCCACAGCGATAATGTACGCGACAAAATTTATGCTGCACACTCGCGTCAGAAACAGAAAATTCAATGAGAAATACATGAAATTAACCCGACGAATTATCACTTCGACAATAACCACCAGCAGATCCGCCGTTGACATGGCCATCAGGTAGCGAGTGATGAATCTGGACAAACCGCACCTTCCTCGTGACAGGATCACAATTGCCACCAAGTTCACTGCAAGAGACAGGAAAAGATATGGAAATGAAATTGAAATTAATATGAAATTTTATTTATAAAACAAAGAGAGGAGACAACTGTGCTTTCTCCCATTCTTTGTTGAATGCATTTCTCAATATGATTACCCACTCCCTCCTGGGATGACAACCGATTCAAAATAACTCCGTGTGGTGAAGTTACTCTATGCGCTAACAACGGAAACGCCATGTAATTCACAACCACAACTCTGGGGATGACACGTGTTGGATCTTAAAGTTTCCATATCTTTCTCAGTGCACATCTGCTGCGTCACCGCTGAAAAATTCCAGCATTTTTCATTCAGACACCTCTTTTGGAAGAAATATGCGTTATTCTGGAATTACATAGTGACGGGTGAAAAATAAACTGCGATCGGTGATGGTTTAGTTTCGTCGCTCTGGAGTACGGTTAACCCTGAGCAAAGTCGGAATGCCCGATTGCTCTCTGTTCTCTATCACAGGGAGGACATCACTTATTACACCGGGTAATGATAATAGTCACGCATTAGGACTGAAATGAGGAGACATGTTTCACTCAGAAAGCGGCGGGTCTCAGGAGCCCCTTGTCCTGGAGGCTCAGACATTGAATTTATTAATGTGAAGGTGGATTCTCCATCGTCAAACCAGAACTTCTTTCGAGCCCCGAAGGGCGGCGGAAATGAGAGACACCAAAGACAACTTGGTGCCATAGCGGAGAGGCAGAAATGAGGACCCCGGTAATGTAAAGTACATTAAAATAACGTTAATTATTTTTGATCTGATACCAATACATTACATAGACACAGTTGGTCTCATTTTTACGTATTAAAATTTAGGGAGCATGATATTTCCTCTTCTCCATTAACATTCCATGATATAAAAACAAAACCAACTGTTTTTATCCACACTAAACACTCCACATGGATAAAGACTGACCGCAGCCGTACAATGATATTTAACGTAGATCGTCTTTATCTCACCTGGGACACCGACGGCAGCAAGGACCGGGTAATAGATTTGCTTTACCCAGAAAATCGGCGGGTACCCCATGTTCTCGCGTATCAGACCCGACCTTCCCAATGAATCCGGTTACTGGGTTTTGCGGTTATTTATATTTCAGAGTTTACTCCGGGGGGAGAGTCATTACAGGGATGTAAATGAAGTTTGCATGTGAACAACTCAGCTAATGAACCAGTTTTTAAATTGTTTTGTTCTACAGTCTTACGAGTGGTCACGAAAACAATACGATACGCCCTCGTGAATAGACTGGTAACTGTTTTCCACTACATGAGAAGCTACATGCTCAGCCGATCAACACAGAACAGAGCAGAACGGAACTCAACGAGAAACGAAAGACCAACCACAGAACAAGTCCCCCCCACCCCCACAAGCCACGCACAGACACAGTTCCCTAACCCCATAACAGGCCATCTTGTTCAGACTCCAGTCTGCGGCGGAATCGAGAACAGATTCGTCTCGCAGACATTGGGCTTCGAACAGTCAGTTGTCAGGAATGATGAGACTGGCCATTCAGGAAATTGAATCAATAACCCAAGCGCTCGGGGAATATTTGTTCATAAATTGTGGGCGTTCTCCCGGGCTTGGTGCCGCTCCGAGGGTCGGTAGTACTTCAACAAGTTCTTCCGTCACGTTAAAGTAGTGAGGGGCTGTGTCCTATCACCAGGGTGGATCTGAATCCATGGATGTCAGCTTCAAACAGCGCGGCCGATGCAAACGGGCCCGGTGCATTAAAATAAGCCTCGATGTTCTCTGTAGTGAGGAGATATGGAGACCCGTGTTCAGTGCAGTCACGTGACGGAGGGAAATAATTACCCATGGTTCCTGTGAACAGCTGGCCGTAGAGTGCCGGTAGAACTCACAGACAACTCCCGACTATTACTTGAGTAAGTCGGAATTGTTCCGAAAACTGAAGATCAAGTGCACCGGGGAAAGGTGCAGGGTTGATGATTCAAGTTTATCTCCCACTTGTATATTGAACCATGCAGTGAAATGAGGCGTTTACGTTAACAACCAACATACACGCAGAATGTGTGGCAGAACAGCACAGAACACAACAAGGGATAAAATAGCAGCAACCAAAGAATAGATCAGAGCGGAACACAACGAGAAAGTAAAGACCAACAACAGAACAACCCCCCCCCCCCCACCAACAAGGCACGCACATACACAGTTCCCTAACCCCATAACGGACCATCTTGTCAGGAATGATGAGATTGACCGTTCAGGAAACTTAATCACAGACCAAGCGCTCAGGGGATATTTGTTCATAAGTTATGGGCGTTCTCCAGGCTTGGTGCCGCTCTGAGGGTCGGTAGTACCTGAACAAGTTCTATCGGTCTGGTTAAAGTAGTGAGGGGCTGTGTCCGATCACCAGGGTCCATGCCCAGAATGAGTGGCAGAACAACACGGAACACGGGCAAGGGATAAAATAAGAGCATCCAAAGAAGCCCCGTCCGTCACCCATCCCCCAGTCACCGCGCAGACTCGGTCCTCTCATCGCAGCACAGGCCGTGTTCTTCGGCCTCCGGCATGTAGCGGGATGGGGCTCCGATTCAGGCGACAGACACCGGGCTTCGAAAGTACACGCGTGATTCTCAGGCCGGGGACAGTCCGGAGTTGATGAAAACTATTATCAGTTCTGTTTGATTTTTCTTTGCAACCAGGTTGTTACAGATTTTGATTTGCAGTGAGGGCGCATCCATAGGGTAACTCACCGGCAACAGCGGTGTTCCGTGTTGAGTGACGATGTCCTGGTAACGGGGCTCAGACTAGAAAGTGTGTGCGAGAAGCTGACAAGAGATTTGGACACCGCTCAGCATGTCACAGAAACCAGCCGTCCGTCCATGGCCTCCGTCTACACGTCTTTCTGCATCACGGGTCACAGACTCTGTCCGCTCTGGGCATCTTCTCCTCTCCTTTTGGGCCGATGATACAACAGACTGACACCATGAACCGGCTTAAGGACAGTTTCCACCCCTCTATTGTAAACAGTGACGATGTCATCACAGACACTTGCCAATTCCTGTTGGTGTGGTGCGGGGAGCGTTCGATCCGGATGCATCACGGACCGAGATGGAGACTCCGTTGCATCGGACGGCAAGGGGCTGCAGAGCGTCGACAACTCAGCCGGCTCCATCACGGGCTCCCTGAGGAGAACTGAGAGAGGCGATGCTCCAGACGGCGGCGTTCATATTCCAGAACTCCCCACGCCAGGGACAGGTCCACTTCTCGTCAGGAAAAAGGTACAGGAGTCTGTAGACAAACACTCTGTGCTTCAAACGCAGCCCGACGAAATCTCCCAACTCTCCATTAAAATTCGCTTTCTATTCCAGTCGTTTTGAATACTCTTTTTTGCAACTTGGCAGATGGAGATTAACCCAGATAAATGTGAGGTGTTGCACCTTGGTAGGGCAAATGTAAGGAGACAGTTCATTGTGAAGGGTAAAATCCTTAACAGTGTTGCTGAGCGGAGAAATCTTTGGATTGAAGTTCAATGCACCTTGAAAGTGGCTACCCAGGTCGATTGAGTGTTTGAGAAGGATTCATATTCCAGAACTCCCCACGACAGGGACTTCTCGTCAGGAAAAAGGTACAGGAATCTGTAGACAAACACTCTGTGCTTCAAACGCAGCCCGACGAAATCTCCCAATTGTCCATTAAAATTCGCTTTCTATTCCGGTCGTTTTGAATACTCTATTTTGCAACTTCTGTTGATTTTATGAACGACATAAAACAGGTTGATATTCTGTAGAGACATGCGGAATGCGAAGAAAACTTCAACCTATTAACTCCATGCCGGCAATCAAGCGCCATTTTGAAAGTATCTCTGCCGGATCCTTTAACGTCCTCCCAAACTTCTCCGCTCTCGCCCACGTTAGCAGTGCCGTCCGTTCCGGACTGCCAGATACAAATCCGGCCGGACCCTTGCACGCTTTTCATCCGAGCTGGGGTGAGTGTCGAGCGAGCGACTAGGCCTCGTGGAAAAACAGCAAATGCTAACGAAACGGCCAGGTTGCCGCCCGATGCGCCACAAGGCGAGGGGCGGAACAACAGCATAAACCGCTTTTGTTCGTTGCTTTATTAAAATTCCGGGGACGAGTGTGTTCCCACTAAATAATTTGGAGGCTTCCCCAACCAGAAGCCCCGGATGAACATCCGACCCACAACCTCCCGAAGGCAGATCAGTGGCGTTCCGGTCTGTCGGGCAAATAAACCACAGGAGGCGCAGGTACGATCTCTGGTCCGACATCCCTCGTGGGAAGTGGAAATTCCGGACCGAAATCCAATCCCTGAAGGATGCTCCACAGCTGTGGCTGGTCTTGAAAGTTTTCACCTCTCACAGGGTGAAAGGAAGCGACATAAGCTGTGGATAGTGTGGAAGACCGGCAGAGAATGCAGCGCGATGTAGAACAGTTGCAGATATGTGCTGAGAAATGGCAGATGGAGATTAACCCAGATAAATGCGAGGTGTTGCACCTTGGTTGGGCAAATGTAAGGAGACAGTTCATTGTGAAGGGTAAGATCCTTAACAGTGTTGCTGAGCGGAGAAATCTTTGGATTCAAGTTCAATGCACCTTGAAAGTGGCTACCCAGGTCGATTGTGTGTTTGAGAAGGCTTATGGAATGCACGCTTTGATTTGTCGAGACATTGAGTTTAAAGTCAGGAGGTTATTTTGCAACTTTATAAGACACTGCTTCGGCCACAGCCGGACTATTGCGTACAGTTCTGGGTTCCCCACTATAAGGAGGATGTCGAGGATTTGGAGAGGTTTCAGAAGAGGTTTTGCGGGATGCTGCCGGGTTTGGAGGACGTGATATCATGAGCGGCTCGATAAAGTTGGGCCATTTTCTCTGCAGAGGCGGAGGCCGGGTGAAGATCGTATAGAATTTTATATGATGAGGCACAGGTAGAGTGGGCAGGGAGTACATGTCTCCCCGGGTAGAAATGTCTAATAGCAGAGGGAATGCACTGAATGTGAGAGGAGTACGTTCACAGAAGACGGGAGGTGGATGTATTTTAATCAGAGGGTGGTGGATGCCTGGAATGCGCTGACTGGTGTGGAGTTCGAGGTAAATACCACTGGACGTTTAAATCGGCATACGGATGTGAGGAATGGAGGGAGATGGACATTGTGCAGGTCGACGTGATTAGTGTTCGGGTGTTTTGATTTCTTCTTTTGTCGGTACGGCACAACATTGTGGGCCGAAGGGCCGGTTCCTCTGCAGTAGTATTGTGTGTTCTGTGCTCTATGGTCTATAGGTGACAATAAGGCTTCGCTGCCAAATGAACTCGATGCCTCTTGGGCTTTCTTTGGAACCTTTTGAAGGCTGAAAGGCTTTGACAGAGTAAATGGGGAGAAGATGTTTCCCATGGTAGAGGAGTCCAGGATAACAGGACACAGCATCAGGATAGAGGGTGCCCACTATCGGAAACTATTTGCACAAATATTAGTGAATGTCTACGATACTGTGCAATGGAGGGTTCTGGAGCTAGATAATTGAGAGTGTTTAATCAGACGGATTGTGGAAACGAGAGCTGTGTGGAGTTGGTAAACACATGTGCTGAGGGCCGTGCCAGATTCGCTACGATTGTACCGGGTGTCAGGGGAAGATTAAGCCGCTGTGCGCTTTACACGTGTTCCGATTTTACTGCGTTCTTATCTCCAGAAGTGGAAGTAACGTGAGCGAACTCAGGAACAAAGGAACTTGGCAGCCCACGCAGAGAGACGTAAACTCTGGGGGACAAGTAGAATCGTGACGTGTAGAAGTGATGACGTCGGAGAGTGACGCATTCTTTTGTGCAGTTTCCAAGGGCGTTTTCAAATACTCACGCTGACAACTACTAAGCCACAAACTCTACTCCTCGTAACGTCCCTTCAAGACAATAGACAATAGATGTAGAAGTAGACCATTCGGCCCCTCGAATCTGCCCCGCCATTCTGAGATCATGGCTGATCATTCACCAACAATACCCAGTCCCTGCCTTGTCCCCATATCCCTTGATTCCCCTATCCATCAGATATCTATCTAGCTCCTTCTTGAAAGCATCCAGAGAATTGGCCTCCACCGTCTTCCGAGGCAGTGCATTCCACACCTCCACAACTCTCTGGGAGAAGAAGTTTTTCCTCTACTCTGTTTTAATTAACTGACCTCTTATTCTCAATCCATGACCTCTGGTACTGGACTCTCCCAACATCTGGAACATATTTCCTGCCTCAATCCTATCAAATCCTTTAATTATCTTAAACGTTTCTATCAGATCCCCTCTCAATCTCCTCAATTCCAGTGTGTACAAGCCTAATCTCTCCAATCTCTCTGCGTAAGACAGCCCTGCCATCCCAGGAATCAACCTAGTGAATCTACGCTGCACTTCCTCAATTGCCAGAATGTCCTTCCTTAAACCTGGAGACCAAAATTGTACACAATATTCCAGGTGTTGTCTCACCAGGGCCCTGTACAAATGCAAAAGGACATCCTTGCTCTTGTACTCAATTCCCCTTGTAACAAAGGCCAACATTCCATTTGCCCTCTTCACTGCCTGTTGCACTTGCTCATTCACCTTCATTGACTGATGAACTAGGACTCCTAGGTCTCTTTGCATTTCTCCCTTACCTAACTCTACACCGTTCAGACAATACTCGGCCCTCTTGTTCCTGCTTCCAAAGTGGATAACTTCACATTTATTCACATTGAATGACATCTGCCAAGTATCTGCCCACTCACCCAGCCTATCCAAGTCTCCCTGTATTCTCCTAACGTCCTCTTCGCATGTCACACTACCACCCAGTTTAGTATCGTCAGCAAACTTGCTGATATAGTTTTCAATGCTCTCATCTAAATCGTTGACATAAATCGTAAAGAGCTGTGGTCCCAATACAGAGCACTGTGGTACCCCACTAGTCACCTCCAGCCAGTCTGAGAAACACCCATTCTCTGCTACCCTTTGCTTTCTATCTGCCAACCGGTTTTCTATCCATGTTGAAACACTGCCCCCAATGCCATGAGCTCTGATTTTACTCACCAATCTCCTATGTGGCACCTTATCGAATGCCTTCTGAAAATCTAGGTACACTACATCCACTGGCTTACCCTCGTCTAACATCCTTGCTACACCCTCAAAAAACTCCAACAGATTAGTCAAGCATGATTTGCCTTTGGTAAATCCATGCTGGCTCGGCCTAATCCTATTACTGCCATCAAGATATGCCACTATTTCGTCCTTAATAATGGACTCAAGCATCTTCCCCACGACTGACGTTAGGCTAACAGGGCGATAGTTCTCCGTTTTCTCCTTCCCTCCCTTCTTGAAAAGTGGGATAACATTAGCCACTCTCCAATCTTCAGGAACTGATCCTGAATCTAAGGAACATTGGAAAATGATTACCAATGCATCCGCAATTTCCTGAGCCACCTCTTTTAGAACCCTCGGATGCAGACCATCTGGACCCGGGGATTTATTAGCCTTCAGTCCTATCAGTCTACTCATCACAGTTTCTTTCCTAATGTCAATCTGTTTCAATTTCTCTGATATCTTATGACCCTGGCCGATCCATACATCTGGGAGATTGCTGGTGTCCTCCCTGGTGAAGACAGATCTAAAGTACGCATTAAATTCTGTTGCCATTTCCCTGTTTCCCATAACAATTTCTCCCAATTCATTCTTCAAGGGGCCAACATTGTTCTTAACTATCTTCTTTCTCTTCACATAGCTAAAAAAGCTTTTGCTATCCCCTTTTATATTCCTGGCTAGACTGAGCTCATACCTGTTTTTTTTCTCTCCGTATTGCTTTTTTAGTTAAGATCTGCTATTCCTTAAAACTTTCCCAATCATCTGGATTCCCACTCATCTTAGCCCTGTCATATTTCTTTTTCTTTAATGCTGTACAATCTCCGACTTCCTTTGTCAACCACTGTGGCCCCTTCCCCCTCTTTGAATCCTTCCTTCTCATTGGAATGAACTGCTTTTGCATCTTTTGTATTATCCCCAGGAATATCTGCCACTGCTGATCCACTGTCTTTCCTGCCAGGGCATCCGCCCATTTAAATTTGGCCAGCTCTTCCCTCATGGCTCCGTAGTCTCCTTTATTTAATTGCAACACTGACACCTCTGATCTGCCCTTATCCCTCTCAAAGTGTAGATAAAAACTTATCATGTTATGATCACTACTTCCTCATGGCTCCTTTACTTCAAGATCACTTATCAATTCCTGTCCATTACACATCACCAAGTCCAAAATAGCCTCGTTCCTGGTTGGCTCAAGCACAAGCTGTTCCAAAAATACATCCCTTAGACACTCCACAAACTCCTTATCCTGGGGTCCAGCACCTACCTGATTCTCCCAGTTCACCTGCATGTTGAAATCTCCCATAACGACTGCATTACCTTTAGCACATGCCAGTGTTAACTCCCTAATCAACTTGTACCCAATAACCACGCTACTGTTTGGGGGCCTGTACACAACACCCATTAGAGTCTTTTTACCCTTACTGTTCCTCAGCTCAATCCACACAGACTCTACTTCCCCTGTTCCTAAGTCACCCCTTGCTAAGGACTGAATCTCATTCCTCACCAACAGGGTCACCCCACCCCCTCTTCCCATATTTCTGTCTCTACGATAGCACGTATACCCTGGTACACTCAATTCCCAGGCCTGATCCCCTTGCAGCCATGTCTCCGTTATCCCAACAATATCGTAGTTCCCCATTTTCATCTGAGCTTCAAGCTCATCTGTCTTATTTCTGACACTACGTGCATTCAAGTATAGAATTCTTAGCCCATTCCTCTTCTCTTTGCTTAAAACTCTGTCTATTGTACCTAACCCAGCTCCTTGAACTTCCATCGGGCTAATTGCACCTTGAATTTTGATGACCTTCTCAAGAACATCCAAACCTTCTACACATTTAACCCCATGCTCCTTCTGACCAACCCTCTGTACATGTAACTTTTCCGACACATGTTCTGTCTCACCTTTCTCCTTTACACAATTAATATTTGGGAAACGTGTATTCCCCACCTGTCCCATATTCTTCATCATATCATCTTCTCTCGCATTCTGGATCCCTGCCCCCTGCACATCTAGTTTAACCCCGCCCCCCCCCCCCCCCGAGCAGCACTGTCAAACATTCCTGCAAGAATGTTAGTACCCCTCCAGTTCAGATGTAGACCGTCCCTTCGAAACAGATCCCAACGTCCCTGGAACAAAGACCAATTATCCAAAAACCTGAACCCTTCCTTCATGCACCATGCTCTCAGCCTCGTATTAATGTGCATAATCATTCTATTCTTCGCCTCACTCGCACGTGGCACAGGTAGCAATCCCGAGATTGTCACCCTGGAGGTCCTGCCTTTCAGCTTCACTCCTAACTCCATGAACTCTCTAAGCAGGACCCCCTTACTCACCTTACCTACATCATTGGTCCCTACATGGACCACTACATCTGGGTTCATGCCCTCGTTCTCAAGAATAGCCTGCAACCGATCTGAGATGTCCCGGACCCTGGCACCAGGGAGTCAATATACCATCCCAGCCTCCCGATCTGCCCCACAAAATCTCCTATCTGCCCCCCTGACTATAGAATCCCCTAAAACTATCGCTCTCTTCTCTTCCCTCCTCCCCTTCCTAGTTGAGGGTTCAACCTCTGTGCCAGAGGCAGGACCACTACAACTCATTCCAACTACAACACACAGATATAGCATTTCAGGACCGGCAGACTTGGGACTGCATTACACCCTGGGAGTGAGTGTTGCAGCCGGAGGCTGAGGGAACATCGCCGTTGTCTGAAGAGACGTGGCTGCCGAGGCTGAATTCACGTAACAAAACGAAACTCAGGGTCCTAATTTCTCCCCGCTTCACCATCCTATTGTGCAGAAACTCGGGGTCTGCTCAAAGCTCGACATACATTTATTATCAGTGTTTGCGTACACTATACAACCCTAAGATTTGGTCCTCAAGGGCAGCCACGAAACAACGAGAAGACAGGGAGACCTGTCAAATATAGGCAGCCTACCCTGAACGTGTTCATTCTCCTCTCATCCTCGACGCGTTTAGTCTTGCTCGACGCTCTAATTGGCTCGTTGACTCGCTGTCAGAAATCGACGTAGCATACACCCCCGCCGATAGACGTGGCTGCAATCTCCGCACTCATCGACGCCGAATCTACAGGAGATCTCAGAAGCACCAAATCGTGTAGTCGGCCAAAAAGTACATCCTTCGAAGGGACATTGCGGGCTGAAATCGATCACAGTTCAGAAGAAGTGTATTTGGTGAAAGAAGTGTATCCAGTAGTTTTGTAGGCTGTCGGCAAGATGTCGCCGTTGGTCACTGGCACTCTCTTGCCGGAGGTCGTGCACTCTGGTTCACAGAGATAATACGAAACACTGACCCTCTGGACACACCACTCTCTGCCTAGAAGGCGTCACCATTCACCGTCTGGGTCAGACTGAGGTAGAGGCAGCGGGGATGTTTGCTTCATGATTAATTCATCATCGTGCACAGTTGGTAGATTAGGTTGCGGTGGTACCGGACGCTGATGAAACTGTATGTTCAGCTTCTGGTTGCACTATTGTATGCAAGATGTTATTAAACTGGAAAGAGTGCAGAAATGATTTACAACATTCTCCCGGTTTTTGGGGAACTGATTTGTATGGAGAGTTTGGATCAGCTAGGACTTTATTCCAGTGTTTGCTCAGGGGAAGGAAGGCTGGAATGCGCTGGTCTGCAGACTGCTTTGGGTTGACTCTTGCCAACGACATTCATGGACACAGGGACTTGGACGATATTATATTTGGTGTGTGCACGATTGAATGCTTCCTGCTATCGTATATGTGTAGTATGTACCATGTGCTGAGTGTGACACTTCGTATAGAGTCATGGATACAAGGACTTGGGCGATATTATATTTGTTGTGAGTGTGATTGTATGCTTACTGCTGTTGTGTATGTGTAGTATGTACCATGTGCTGAGTGTGACTCTTCGTACAGCGTTTGGTATCTTGTCCCCGGAGGAGCGTTGTTTTCCCTGGCTGAATTCTTCGGTATATATGTGCGGTTGGAAGACAATTAAAGTTGAATTTCAACTTGAACTTGAGTGTAGGAGATTGAGAAGCGATCTGATAGAGGTTTATGAAGTCAGGGCGGGTGTAGAGCCGGTGATAACAATCAGTATTTGTCCATAATTAGAGTGTGAACGACGGGGCGGTTGACGTTTAAGGTGAGAAAGGAAAGGGTTAAGAGGAGCAGGAGCAGCATCTTTTACAGACGAAGAACGATATCCATGAGCTGCCAGACGAAGTGGTTGATGCAGGAGCAATGGTAACTGTCGAAAGACAGCTGGCCAGATGCATGGAGTAGAAATTTTTACATTGTATTGGTCAAACACTGGTAAATCTGACTGGGTTGGATGAGGGACGTCACTTGCCCTCAAAGCCCAGCTTCCCTGCTCCATGACTCTCCGACTGCATGGTTCTAATTTCACATCAGTTCGTTTTTGTGTTGTGTTGTTTTGTTTTGTTTTGTTAATGTAAGGTATTTTTGGGCGGTGCGGTGGAGAAACGTCCCCAGCAGAAGAGCTGTAAGACGCTCCTTCCCTCCGCTACCCTGCAGGTCAAGGTTCGGTAAGGTGAGGCATCTGCTTATATTTTATTTCCCCCTTTCCTCTGCAATATGATCGCACGAGGACGTCAGTGTGTGATGATGCCAAACTTTTACAGGAATTTAATAAAGCTCAGCATTATTTATTGAATTGACCAAATGTAGTATTACGTAAAAATCACGTGGTAGACAATAGACTTTCTATTTGCCTACACCCGAATTTTATAACTATACAAAAGGACCACAAGCATACACAAGTATTTCTTCCTCTAACTATTGCTTACAGATTGTCCCGTTCAAAGTAAATATGTATTTCGCGCCGTTTCTCAGTTCCTCTCTGAATTTCCGCTGCGTTAATCCATAGATACAAGTGTTTGTGCAGGTACTGAGAATCTGCATCATAAAACCAACCTGCTGGGCGATATACACTGGATTACTCAAGAACCGATCAGGGTAGAAGAAGTTTCTCACCGGCCAGTTCAAAGAATGCACGACATATATCATCCACAGTAACATGAAATTGGCGGAAATGGTGAAAAGTAAAATCATGGACTTCTTCCGATTCTTCCCCTCTGCATCATCCTTTGAATTCTCTTCATTGTTTCGGAATTGCTTGCGAACTTTATTGGCCGCGATAATATGTCTGACGGTCAGAGCATTGCAGAGTGCAATGAACAGGATTGGTGATAAGGGGGTTATGATGCTGTCGATCCACTCGTAACCTCTCCACAGCGGTGACGTCACAAAATCAGGCATTCCAACGCAGCCCCATCCGACATTGTTAATCATAACTAAAGGTTTATGCAAAAAATGAAAAGGGATTGTCCTCAGGCAGCTTGATACAATCACAACAGCGATAATCACCGAAGCTGTTTTCTTGGTGCAATATTTTAACTGAAGGTTCTGACAGCAAATTGCCACAAAGCGATCGAAGGTAAAAGCGACGGTAAACCAGACAGAACAGTCCACAGCGATAATGTACGCGACAAAATTGATGCTACACACCGGCGTGAGAAACAGAAAGTTCAATGAGAAATACATGGAATTAACCCGACGTATTATCACTTCGACAATAACCACCAGCAGATCCGCCGTTGACATGGCCATCAGGTAGCGAGTGATGCATTTGGACAAACCGGACCTTCCTCGTGACAGGATCACAATTGCCACCAAGTTCACTGCAAGAAACAGGAAATGTACAATTGTGTTGACAAAATTACAGTGTATATAAAGACATTTAAGTATATGGAAGCTAGTACAATTTCTCCCTGTTCTGTATTGAATAAATTTCATTTTATGATCACGTGTTATCTCCTGCATGAGGGAACAGAGGAAGTAAATCTAATGTTGAAGTTACTCGATGAGCTGACAAGCAAAATGCGATGTCAGTAACAATCACAACTGCCCAGATGACTCACGATCGATCCTAAACTTTAGATATCTTTCTCTGTGCACATCGGCTGCGTCACTCGCTGAAAATTTCCACCATTTTATTTTTTTTAATTTCTTTTTAAATAAACATGTGACATGTCTAATATAGTATTTTATGGTGACTGGTTAGAGAAAACGCGTAAGGCGTTTTTGTCTCCCTGCTGTACGGTTAACCCTGGCACCATTAACGACTGCCCCATTGCTTTGTGCTCTCTGCCACAGGCAGGGCTTCTGATATTACTCTGGTCAATGATAATAGTCACGCATTAGGATTTAAATGAGGAGACATGTTTCACTCAGAAAGCGGCGGATCTCACGAGTCCTTTGTACTGGAGGGAGGTAGATGACCAGACATTGATAATACTTAAGTTGAAGGAGGATTGATTTTTAGATTTAGTTTTATGAATTGTGGGATAAAGGGACACATATTCTGTGAGTCCATCTTGGTCCGGGGGATCGTCCCTTCGCTTGTTGGTGTGGCGGAGTTTTGATGAGAATGAAAAACATCAATTGACGGAACGCAGAAGTGTGTAGGTATCGATGTTTCGGGTCGAAGCATTGAGTTCAGACCAGCGAGTATCAGAATCTGCATTTCCCGAGTCTCCAGGAGAATGGGAACTACTGGCGATGGGCATCACTGACTAATAACGCGACAAATTACTTATTCTAGTCCGCTGGTGAACCACAAACTGAACCAAATAAACAGCAGAGAGCTCCGCATCAATAGCAGATGCGAAAACCAGAGAATGGGTAAAAATTATTGATTTAATATGCCTGTATGATGTTCAGATCAACTGGCATTAGAAAAGAAACATTAATTATCTCGGTTCTGATCCCTGTGCATCAATAGAGCATTTTTCACTTACTCATATGACTTATGTATTGAAATTTATGGAAGCAGTACATTTCCTTGTCTCCGTTAATAATTCATTGAAGAACATTTAAACCAGTTGCTTTTACCCACACTAAACACTCCACACGGATAAAGACTGACCACAGCCGTACAGTGATATTTAACTTCAATCGTCTTTTTCTCACCTGGGACACCGACGGCAGCAAGAACCGGGTAATAGATCCGGTCTATGCGGAAAATTAGCGGGTACCCCATCTTCTCGTGAATCAGACCTGATCATCCCAATGAATCAGGTTGCTGAATGTGGTCGTTATTATAGTCCAGAGTATACTCCGGGGGGAGAGTCACAGCAGGGATGCAAATTACGATTGGATTTACAGTCCAGTGAACTAGCCGATTAATTAATCATGTTTTTCTTTAATTATTTTGCCTTACAGTCATTTTTCATGAGCGGTGAAGAAAAAATAAACAATTTAAACTCTCCTTGACATATATTCATGAATAGACTGGTAGTTTTTTCACAACATGAGACTACAGGCCGGGCAAATCAACACAGAACAGAACAGAATGGGATACAACAAGAAACAAAAGACCAGCAACAAAACAAAACAAGCTGCGTTTCTCACTCCAAGACAAGCAGATACACGGGTCTCCAAACACGGAAAACACTCTCTTGTTCAGCCTCCAGCCGGCAGCGGACTCGGGCATGGAATGGGCTCACAGACATTGGGACTGGAACAGTGGTCTTCAGTTCTCAAGCTGGCGACAACGCACACACACTTAATTCTACTATTTGTGTTTTAAAAAAAAATATTAGCAGATTATTATAATCATGAAAGCATTTGGCAGGAGCAAAGTGGAACGAATCTCAATATTTCTCAGA
>NW_026779383.1:0-110000 GCF_030144855.1 Hypanus sabinus | reverse complement strand
TCTCTTATCTCTGCAATTTTATCTTAACCACGCCCAACTGCTTTAGTAAATCGGACGTAAAGGAAAATTAATTATTGATTTATTAGATTTTCTGAAGGGTTTTCACAAAGTTCCACAGATGAGGCGGCTTAACGAGATAGGATGACATAGTGTTATCGGAACACACCCGTCCCTACCATTAGTTTGAACCCCCTCTCGACACAGCAAAACAATTAGTCTTCAATTTCCACTCACCCCTCAAGTTGAAAAACAGCCCACCCTGCAAATGGACTGTGTTGGCCAAGCCTGTGAACAAAATAGAAACAATTATATCCCTGTAATCTGGAACCTATCTGCTTCGCGGCTCATTAACCCAACCTTTGAACTTGTTCCCGGTCCTGTCACTGTGCACTTTTTTAAATTTTAACCAGAACGTTCCTACAGGTCATTTCGAAAAGGGCTGAGTCTGAAGAATGTGATGAGAACAACGAATGACTGAGCCTGTCAGCAAAGTTGGATGCATAGGGACGCAGAGCCGCGACCGCCCCGATGCAGAGAGTGAGCTCAAGGCTGGACCACATCTCGGCTGAGTTACTAAACAGGGTTAAAGCTGAGCACATGAAGTGGGCTGAAGAGCTGGCAATATATGATCACGTGAGAGCTCAACAGCGCACTTTATACAATTAAGGTGGACAACAAAGGGACCCTGGAAAAACACATTTGATGACATGGAAAGAATAAGCGATGTTATAAGGCACAGTTACAAATAGAACGTGACGGTGGAGAGGTTTCAATGAGACTCAGGGAAATGATGGATAAGCGCAGCAGGTTATTTGAATCTATCTTCACTGTGGAAGACACCAGTGATCTGGTGAACATCTCAAGGGAAATCTGTTGTGCGGACACCCACCGGCAGAGAGGGATTCAATGGGAATGCGGAAATTTCAAGCATGTGCGTCGCGGCAATGCACTTGTGTGTTTTAGGCTTTAGAGTGCGGTGGAAAACTATCGGCAACATTATCACCCGATCTTATTTCTCCATTCCTCGTCGGTTAGCGAGAATTGGTACAGCGGCAGTGTTTTTGCAATGTGGGAGGTCTAGACGCCGTCCACCCTCTCGGATAAACAAATCTGCTCCAGGTGCACCGAGCTGCAGCTTATGAGGGGACGTATTAAGGATGACAACGTGCCGCACGAAGCTGGTTAACGAGCTAGTTTCGCATAGTGTTACTGAAGCTTTCCCGACCCGTCCGTCGGATGGAGAAGCCACCCGATACGGCAACACTTTAATCGCCCCGTACATAGACCTAGTTTTCGATTCTACTTACAACGGCCCTTTACAACGTCGCGCAGGTGGAGATGTGTTGCATTTGCGTTTCCTGTGGGGAAAAATAGAAAAATCTTTCTCAGTAACGCGTAAACACCTCCCGGCTTCTTAAACCACTCTTTAGTCCATTTCCCCGTCCTGTCAGAGCGTACCACATTTCTCATTCGCTGTCCAGTCATTCGAGCAAGTTAATTTGAAAAGTGAGTTAGTTTGAAGAATATGAAATAAACAAAAGTTTAGAGGACCTGCCAGCAAAACGGAATGCCCAGCGATGCAGAACTGTGACTGTCAGTGAGAGGCGAGGGGAGCTGAGAGCTGGGCCAAAGCTCGGGTGAGTTATTAAACAGGGCAAAAGGCCGAGCACGTGAAATGAGTTGAAGATCTGGCCGTGGATAACGACGTGAAACCTCATGAGCGCACGGTGTACAATTAAGACGGACAACACAGGGATCATAGAAGAACAGATTTTTAGATAAGGAAACAATAAGCAAGAGTCTAGAAGGAACAACTGTAAATTGAACAACCATATGCAATAGTCTAGAAGGAACAATTAGAATTTGAACATTATGCTGGAGGGGTTTGAATAGGATTCAGGGACATGGTGGATGAGCACAATTAGTATTTACATTGACCATTGCTGCGGAAGACACCAGTAATTTGGCCAACATTCAAGGGCGATGAGGTGTGCGGCAACCAATCTACAGAGAGGGATTCGTCAGATAAGGCCGAAAATTCAATTGCATGTCTATAGGCCATGACTTTGAGTATGCCAGGCTTGAAAGTGCGCCAGTCTAAGATCGTCCGGTTTAGGCGACAGAAAAGTGTCTGGCTATTTTATCATTGAGTAATCGCCTGATTGCTGTACCACGTGGGCAATCCACACCAGAGGTGCGTGGAAAGATCCAGTCCATAAGCAGGACCATCGAGAGTATGGTTTGGCTGCAGATCTTCTGAGTTCATGGAGTAACCAATCAGCAAGCGACTATGCGTAAACAGAGATATTTTTCAGTCAGGAACGCGCAGAAGATTTTAAAAAAAGTGAACAGAGTTTCCAGCGATTTATCTCTGAGTCGGCCATTCAACATCGGGGTGCAGTAAAAGAGTTGTTTTTTCATTAGGCGGCGATCCAGATTTTGATGGAAAGTTTCTAATTTCTTTTGTCTGTTTTTTTTTGCTTCTGAATTGAGGAGCGACCATTCTGAAAGTTGAATTCATTAGAAAGGGATGTACGAGACCTGTTTTGGGAGAGGGTTCGGCTCATCAGGCTTACGCGAGGTCAGGCTTTGGAGAGGCATATAGTCTTATAAGTTGAACTCTCTGTACTTATTTGTCCATTCTTCATTCACTAGGGCATATTGTTTAGGTGAGAATCGCAACAGAAACAGTGTTCTGTACACGGGTGTGAAGTGGGAAGTCGGCCAGACGTCCAGCATTGCAACTGAACACAAAGGAACAAGAGCTGCAGATCGACGACCTTCGGAGAATGAGGACAAGATCGATCGCAATTGCTGGTCTGGAGCTCTAAAACAGTCAAACGCTCCTGATATGTTACCTCCATCAGTCCCGGAATTACTAGCATGTACTATCTCATTCCCATTAACTTTCTCCAATGACAACACGTCCTTTCTGAAGAAAGGGGCCCAAAACTGTTGAAAAACTGCAAGTGCGGCTGACCAGTGCTTTAAACAGGGTCGGCCCTTTGTCTTTGCTTTTGTATTCTATTCCTATTAAAATAAATGGCACCACTTCATTTCCTTTCAATACCCCAGTCTTACACTGTAAGTTAACCATTTGGGAAATTTGTACGAGGTATTTTGATCTCTCTGCATGAATGTTTACGTTCCCCATTTAGATAAGGGTCCACATTATTGATCCTTTAACCAGAATGCGTTATCGTTCATTACCCAACACTGTTTAACATCTGTCACATTTTTTCAAAGTCGTTCACTTTGTATATGTCATGCTGCAATCTCTAAACTTCCTCAGAACTATCCATCCCTTTAGCCATCTTCGTATTATCCGCAAACATTACCACAAAGCCAACAGTTCCTTTATCTATGTCATGGACAGACAACGTGAAAAGCAGATGACCCAGTATTGAACATTGAGTAACACCACTAGTTACGGGAAGGCAATCAGAAAAGGCCTATTTTAATCCTATTCTCTGCCTCCAGCCTGTCAGTGATTGTATGTTTCCTGTAACGCTGTAGGATTTTATCTTGTTAAGCAGCCTCGTTTGTGGCACGTTCTCCAGCGTCTTCTGAAAATCTAAGTAAATGAAATCCATCACCTCTCCTATTATCACGCTGCTGGTTGCTTCCTTGAAAAAATCTACAGATTTTTCTGCAAGTGCTCCTTTCACAGAAACCATGCTGATTTTATCTTTCCATTATAAAAGACATGTACATGTTACACATAGCATCTAATTGTAAACCAGCTGACTCGTAGTCAGCTGTATCATACTTGCTCACATTCCTCAGCCATATTACAGACAGACAGAGAGATAGACGGACAGACATACTTTATTGATCCCGAGGGGAACTGGGTTTTATTACAGCCGCACCAACCAACAATAGTGTAATATAAAACCATAAATAATTAAATAATAGTAACTTAGTAAGATACTCCGAGGGAGGAGTTGTTAAGTTCAGTGGCCACAGGAAGGAATGACTTCCTATGACGCTCAGTGTTATATCTCAGTTGAATAAGTCTCTAGCTGAATGTATCCCTGCGCCTAACCAGTACATTATGGAGTGGATGGGAGACATTGCCCAAAATAGCATGCGACATGGACAATCCTTAAGCCACTGCCAACAACCCTCGTAAATCTGAGAAAGTCAATTGATATTCATTCCTTAGATTTTCAGAAAGACGTTATCAAGGTACTGCACATGTGGTTCATTTTTAAATGTTTAATGCTTTCTGTTGGCGGCAGTCACCCCACTGCATATGCCTTCCTATCTGTCCTTATGATACAAAATACATCCGAAGATGCTAAGCTCTCAACTATGACTTTCTTTCAGGCACGACTCGGTGATGCCCACGACGTCATCGCGAAAAATCTCTGATTGCACGATAAATTCGTCCACTTAATACTGAATGCTGCGCGGATCTAAATGCGAAAGCTTCAGTCCTACATTCTTCGCCCATTGAATTTTGTCTCGATGGTAGAATTTAATTCTTTGCTTTGTCTGCATTTGTGACTAATCTTGATTCGCCCTCACGTACAGCATGCGACACGCATCCTCTACTTCTAAATTTACTGACTCATCATCAGTTGTACCATACTCGATCCCTTCTCTCTGCCATAATATTTTAAACGCACCCAACAGCTCTAGGAAATCCGAACGCAAAGACAAGCCAAATGTTGTTTTCTTAGACTGTCAGAAACGCTTTAACAAGGTGCCACGGTTGAAGCAATTTAAGGAGCTAGTTAGCATGTCATTACCAGAGTGATCTCGACCATACCGTCAGATTGAGCACCCACGCGATACTCCAACACTTTTGTTTCATCTCTCACCTCGGGCACAGTCACAGCCTTCCATTTCCACTCACCTGCCACGGCGAGAAGCTCTTGGAGATGCAGTTGTCACGCGTCCGCCGGACCTGAAGGCAAAGTAGAAATGATTATACCTTCGTTATCCAGAACTCTTGAGCAGGTTCGTGCGAAAGCGAGTGAGTTTGCAGAATGTGAAGAAAACAAGGAAACAGTGGACCTGCCAGCAAAGCGCGTGTCACAGAGACGCAGAACTGCGGTGGGCACGGTGCAAAGAGACGATGCCAAAGCTCTGTCCGATCTCGGGTGAGTTATTAAACAGGCCAGAAGGCTAAGTTCATAGCTGTCGAGATCACGTGAAATCTCAGTGGAGAGCTTTGTGCGATTAAGTCGAACAGCAAAAGGACACAGAAACAACAGCTTTAAAGATATGGAAACAACAAACGGCATGTGAGACGGCACAACTATACATTGTGCTGGAGACGTTTGAATGCGAATCAGGAAAATAATGGATGGATGAGCGCAATAGGTATTTTGCATCTGTCTTCACTGTGGAAGACACCAGTAACTTGACCAGCATCTGAAACTAATGGGCTATGCGGCGACCAATCAACAGAGAGCGACTCAACCGAAATAGCGGAAAATTTCGGTTCCGTTTTCGCGGAAATCCCTTTGGAGTGCGCCTGTCTAAGATCTTGAAGCTTGGGCGAGCTAAAAATATTTGTCAACTTTATCATTGTAGTATGTGGGAAGTCAGGGCGAGCACAGCTGTCCCCGATGACTACACCTGCAAAAGGTGCATCCAGCTGCAGCTCCTGACAAACCGTGTTAGGGATCTGCAGCTGGAGCTGAATGAACTTCGGATCATTCGAGAGCTACAGGCAGAAATAGACAGGTGGTTCAGGGAGATAGTCAACCCTAGGCGTCAGGAAGCAGGTAGTTGGGTGACTATCAGGAGAGGGAATGGGAATGGGCAGAATGAAAATAGCACACCTGTGGCCGTTACCGTCAATCATAAGTATACCGCTTTGGATACTGTTGGTGGGGACGACCTATCAGGGACTAGTTGCAGTGGTTGCGTCTCTGGTACCGAGACTGGACCCTCAGCTCAGAAGGGAAGGGATGGGGTGAAGAGGACAGCAGGACTGATAGGAGATTAGATAGTTAGGGCGACAGATAGGAAGTTCTGTGGAAGAGATCGAGAATCCCGGATGGTCTGTTACATCTCTGGAGCCAGGGTCCGCGATGTCTCGGATCGAGTTCTCAGTATTCTCAAGAGGGATGGTGAGTAGCCGGATGTTGTGGTCCATGTAGGGACCAATGCCGTTATGTTGGAAGAGTGAGGAGTTCCTGAAAGGTGAGTTTAAAAAGCTAGGTGCCAAGTTAAGGGACAGGACCTCCAGGATAGCAATCGCAGAATTGCTACCAGTGCCACGTGCAGGTGGGTTTAGTGATAGTAAGATACTGCAGATCAACACGTGGCGGAAGACATGGTGCAGGAGGCGGGGCTTTAGAGTTGTAGATAATTGGGCAGTTTTCCAGTGAAGGTGGGACCCGTTTTATATCTGAACTGGAGGGGGACAAATATTCGTTCAGGCAGGTTTGCTAGAGATGCTCCAGTGGATTTAAACTAGATCCCGGTGGTGTGGGGGGGGGGGGGGTGAGGGGAACGAAAGATTAGGAACAGATGTATGGGATAAGGAAGAAATAGAAGACGGTAAATTTCTTTCCACTGTTAGAGATAAACAAAGAGGAGGAGGCGGGGAATTTGTCAAATATATTTATTTTAATGCCAGAAGTATTGTAAGAAAGGTTTATGATCTTAGAGCATGGATTAATGCCCGGAAATTTGATGTTGTAGCTATTAGTGAAACATCGTTGCAGGCGAGGTGTGATTGGTAACTAAATATTTCTGGATTTTGCTGCTTCGGGCGTGATAGAATCGGTGGGACAAGAGGGGGCGGTGTTGCGTTGCTTGACAGAGAAAATATTACAAGGTTGCTTTGGCAGGATAGATTAGAGGGCTCGACTAGGGAGGTTATTTGGTTGGAATTGAGGAATGGGAAAGGTGTAGTAACACTTATAGAGGTGTATTATAGACCACCTAATGGGAAGCGAGAATTGGATCAAATTTGCAAGGAGATAGCAGATATTTGTAATAAGCACAGGTCTGTGATTGTAGGAGATTTTAATTTTCCACACATAGACTGCAAAGGCCATACTGTAAAAGGGCTGGATGGTTTGGGGTTTGTAAAATGTGTGCAGGATAGTTTTTTTGCAGCAGTACGCAGAGGTACCGAATAGAGAAAGGGCAGTGTTGGATCTTCCCTTAGGGAACAAAATAGGACAGGTGATGGAAGTATGTATTGAGGATCACTTCGGGTCTAGTGAACTCAATGCCATTTAGTTTCAATATAGTTATCGGAAGGATAGGACTGGACCCAGGACAGAGATTTTTGATTGCAAAAAGGCTAACTTTGAGTAGATGCAAAAGGATTTAGAAGGAATGGATTGGGACAATTTGTTTTATGGGAAGGATGTAATAGAGAAATAGAGGTCATTTAAAGGTGATGTTTTGAGGGTACAGAAGGTTTATGTTCTTGTTAGGTTGAAAGGAAAGGTTTAATGTTTGAGAAAGCCATGCTTTTCAAGGGATATTGGAAACTTGGTTAGGGAAAAGAGAGATAAATACAATATATATATGGAGTAAATGAGGAGCTTGGGGAATATAAAGAATTTAAGAAGAAGCTTAAGAAAGAAATTAGAAATTGCTTTTGCAAGTAAGGTGAAAATAAATCCGAAGGGTTTCTACAGTTATATTAATAGCAAAGGGATAGGGAAGGATAGGGTGCTTCAGAGAATCAGAGTGGACAGCTATGTGTGCAGGCAAAAGAGATGAGTGAGATTTTGAACAACTTATTTTCTTCAGTATTCACTAAGCAGAAGGATATTGAATTCTGTAAGGTAAGAGAAACAAGTAGGGAAGTTGTGGAAAGTATGACGATTAAAGAGAAGGAAGTACTTGCGCTTTTATGGAATACTAAAGTTGATAAATCTACGGATCCCTCGGACCTTGAGGGATGTTACTGTAGAATCGCGGGGGCTCTGACAGAAATATAAAAAATGTCATTAGAAACCGGTAAGGTGCCCGAGGATTGGCGTATGGTTCATGTGGTTCCATTGTTTAAAGAAGGTTCTAAGAGTAAACATAGCAATTATGGGCCTGTCAGTTTGGAGAAAGTCTAACATTGTGGAGATGCGAAGGGACTTAGAGAGAGTGGATCGGGTTAAGTTGTTTTTTGGGAAGGATGTAATAGAGAAATGGAGGTCATTTAAGGGTGCAATTATGAGGGTACAGAATCTATATGTTCCTGTTAGGTTGAAAGGAAAGGTTAAAGGTTTGAAAGCGCCATGGTTTTCAAGAGATATTAGAAACTTGGTTCGGAAAAAGAGGGATATCTATAATAGATATAGGCAGCATAGAGTTGCCGGAGGAATATAAAGAATGTAAAAGGACTTTTAAGAAAGAGATTCGAAAAGCTAAAAGAAGATAAGAGGTTGGTTTAGTAAATAGGGTGAAGGTGAATCCCAAAGGTTTCTACAGTTATACTAAAAGCAAGAGGATAGTGAGAGATAAAATTGGCCCCTAGAGAATCAGAGTGGTCACCTATGTGTGGAGCCGAGGGAGATGGGAGAGATTCTGAACGATTTCTTCTCTTCGGTATTCACTAAGGAGAAGGATATTGAATTGTGTAAGGTGTGGGAAATAAGTAAGGAGGTTATGGAATCTATGACAATTAAAGAGGTGGAATTACTGGCGCTTTTAAGAAATTTAAAAGTAGATAAATCTCCGGATCATGACAGGATATTCCCCAGGAACTTGAGGGAAGTTTGTGTAGAGATAGCAGGAGCTCTGACGGAGATCTTTAAGATGTCATTAGAAACGGGGATTGTGCCGGAGGATTGGCGTATTGCTCATGTGGTTTCATTGTTTAGAAAGGGTTCTAGAAGTAAGCCTAGCAATTATAGACATGTCAGTTTGACAAAATTAAATAAATGTAAAGTATTCTTAGAGATAGTATTAATTATTATCTGGATAGACAGGATCTGATTAGGAGTAGCCAGCATGGATTTGTGCGTGGAAGGTCATGTTTGACAAACCTTAATGAATTTTTTAAGAAGTTACGAGGAATGTTGACGAGGGTAAGGCAGTGGATGTAGTCTATATGGACTTCAGCAAGGCCTTTGACAAAGTTCCACATGGAAGATTAGTTAAGAAGGTTCATGCGTTAGGTATTAATGCTGGAGTAATAAACTGTAGCTAGATGGGAGATGTCAGAGAGTAGTGGTGGATAATTGTTTATCGGGATGGAGGCCGGTGACTAGCGGGGTGCCTCAGGGATCTGCTTTGGGCCTAATGTTGTTTGTAATATACATAAATGATCTGGAAGATGAGGTGGTGAATTTGATTAGTAAGTATGCCGATGATACTAACGTAGGAGGTGCTGTGGATAATGAGATGTGTTTTCAAAGCTTACTTGGAGGTTTATGCCCGTTAGAAGAATGGGCAGAACGTTGGCAGATGGAGTTTAATGCTGAGAAGTATGAGATTCTATATTTTGGCAGGAATATTCCAAATAGAACATACAAGGTAAATGGTAGGGCATTGAGGAATGCAGTGGAACAGAGAGATCTAGGAATAACAATGCATAGTTCCCTGAAGGTGGAGTCTCATGTAGATTGGGTGGTGAAGAAGGCTTTTGGAACGCTGGCCTATATAAGTCAGAGCATTGTGTACAGAAGTTGGAATGTCACGTTGAAATTGTACAAGGAATTGGTAAGGCCAAATTTAGAATATTGTGTACAGTTCTGGTCACCGAATTATAGGAAAGATATCAATAAATTAGAGAGAGTGCAGAGACGATTTACTAGGATGTTACCTGGGTTTCAGCACTTAATTTACAGAGAAAGGTTGAACAAGTTAGGTCTATTTTCATTGGAGCGTAGAAGGTTGAGGGGGGGGTTTGATCGAGGTATTTAAGATTTTGAGAGGGATAGATAGATTTGACGTGAATAGACTGTTTCCATTGAGAGTAGGGGAGAATCAAACGAGAGGACATGTTTTGAGAGTTAGGGGGCAAAAGTTTAAGGGAAACACGAGGGGGTATTTCTTTACTCAGTGAGTGATAGCTGTGTGGAATGAGCTTCCTGTAGAAGTAGTAGAGGCCAGTTCAGTTGTGTCAATTGGATAGGTATATGGACAGGAAAGGAGTGGAGGGTTATGGGCTGAGTGCGGGTAGGTGGGACTAGGTGAGATTAAGAGTTCGGCACGGACTAGGAGGGCCGAGATGGCCTGTTTCCGTGCTGTGATTGTTATATGGTTATATGGTTATTATCTTTCACTTTGGCAGCCAAAGCTACCTCATGTCTTCTTTTAACTCTCCTGATTTCTTTCTTAGGGTTCTTTTTACTGCACTGTTTATATTCCTCAAGCGCCTGATTTGCTCCCTGTTTCCCATACATGTCATACATCTCTCTTCTTCCTTATCTGAGATTCAATATCCCTAGAGAACAAAGGTTCCAGATCCTTATTCATTTTGTCTTTATACCTCTCAGGAACACACAAACTCTGCATTCTCAAAATTTCTCCTTTGAAGGCCTACTTTTTACCAACGGCATCTTTGCCAGAAAAGAACCTGTCACAATCCACGCTTTTTAGATCCTTTCTCATTTCTTCAAATTTGACCTTTTTCCAGTTTAGAACATCAACCCGAGGACCAGATCTATCTTTACCAATGATCAAGTTAAACTAATGTTGTTGTGATCACTGGAACCATAGTGTTCCCCTATACACACTTACGTCACCAGCGCTAACTCATTTCCCAATAGGAGATCTAATATTCTATCCACTCTAGTTCGTACCTCTATATATTATTTTAGAAAACTTCCCTGAACACATTTTACCAACCCTAACCCATCTAACCCTTTAACATTATGGGAGTCCCAATCAAAAGGTGGAAAATTAAAATCCCCTGCTATCATAATGTTATGTTTCCTGCAGTTGTCTGCTATCTCTCTGCAGATTTTCTCATCCAGTTCTCGCTGAATATCGTGTGGTCTATAATACAACTCCATTAATGAGGCCATAACTTTCTTGCTTCTCAGCACCACCCATATGCCGTCGGTAGAAAAGCTCTCTAATCAGTCTTGCCTGAGCACTGTTGTAACATTTTCCCTGACAAGCAATGCCACAACTTCCACCCTTCATTCTTCTGCCAATTATCACGTCGGAAACTTCGGAACTCTGGAACATTAAGCTGCCATTTCTGTCCCTCCTGTAGCCAAGTTTCGCTAATAGCTACAATGTCGTAATTTCATGTGTCAGTCCATGCACTCAGCTCCCCACAATACGACTCGCATTGAAGTAGACAGACCTCAGAAGATTATTACCACCACACACAACGCTTCTATTTGTGAGTTTGCATGAACTTTTAACATAATTTATTTTCACCCCGCTTCAATATCTGGTCTGGCACTCTGGTTCCCATCCCCCTGCAATTCCAGTTTAAATCCTCCCCAATAGCACTAACAAACCTCCCTGCAAGGATATTCGTCCCCCTGTACTTCAGGGGTAACCCGTCGATCTTGTACAGCTCCCTCCTGCCCAAGATGAGGTCCCAAATTATCCTGAAATCTGAAACACTGCCCCCGACACCAGTTTCTCAGCTATGTGTTCATCCACCAGATTATCCTATTCTTACCCTCACTGGCACGTGGCACAGGTACCAATCCTAAGATTACTACCCTCGATGTCCTGCTATTTTATCTTGCTGCGAAGCTCTCTGCACTCTCTCTTCAGGGTCCCCTCACTCTTTCTTCCTACGTGAGCGGTACCAATGTGTACCATGACATCTGGCTGATCACCCTCCCATTTCAGAATGACGTGCACGCGATCAGAGACATCCTAGACCCTGGCAACCGCGAGGTAGCAAACCATCCTTCTCTGGGGTAGGGGCAGTCCTAACCTCTCCCGCTGTGGGCCCTGCAGTCGTCCTGCCTTTTGGCAAAGTCCTCTTACTGGGTGTAAGTTCAAAGTCGGGCTGCAGGTCAACCTGCACCTCCTGTCCCAGAGGCAACAGCCAAGTCCGATGGACAATCTTGACAGGCCCATTCCCCTCCTCTGGATTCAATCAGAAAACTTGTAGGTTTGGCATCAGACTCTCCACCACATAGAGTGTGGCCGCCCAGCGGTCAGCCAACTTGTGCTTTCCAGGCTGTCCCAAATTTCTCGGCAGGATTTGGGAGAACCTCACTTTTTGATCATGCCGCCTCTTCTTTCCTCGATTTTGCATGGCGGCCGCGACCCCAGCCAATTCATAAGCCCTTTTCAGATCTCATAGCACACACATACTTCAAATAAGCCTTCGGTGGTAATCACCCTCGTCAGTCTCAAAACAAAAGTCAATGGGCTACCTCGCCTCGGGCCCAAACATCCGATACTATAGCGAGTACTCAGTAGCTTCACTTTGTGTACAATTATAACTGTGAACCAGATGCCCAGTAGGTTGACTCCGCTCTCTCTTCTCGCTGATCTCCAGGGTCCCGAGCATGTCTAGCAACGTCCGATTAAACCGTTCAGGCTGACGATCGCTGTGAGGGTGATACGTCGTGGTCCTAAACGTCTCGACTCCAAGCATTGCCAGTAACTCATAGATGAGTCTGCTCTCTAAGTCCCTGGTCACTATGTATCCTCCTGGGAAAGCCACACTCAAAGAAATACTTCTCCCATAACACGTTTGCCACCGTAGTCGCGCTCTGGTCCTTGGTAGGAAATGTCTGAGCATATCTGGTGTAGAGGTCCGTGATGACCAAGGCATTCGCTGTTCTATTGACAGGAAATCCATACACACCAGGACGAGCAGCCCTGCACTCTGCAATTGGGACAAACAAGCTGCCGGCCCAGGCACTGTCTTCCGCCGTATGCAGCGAATGCACGGCTTGATTTCAATCAGTCGGTCCGGGGATGACCTGACCTGGTATAAGATGTTTTCTTCAACTCCAAATGAGGCCATTCTTTCAGTAATGGAGGCACAGAAGCGTGCTTCGTCTTCTCTGCCTGAGCCATGTCTCTCTTTTCGACCACTGTCCAAATAGTGCCAATGCCCGGTACATTTCGCTGAGCAGAACTCAAATCCGGCAGCTGATCTGTCTTCAGAGCAGTCCGATGACAGTAAACTTGGCGAATGGCGATATCAGAAGCCGCCAGTTGATCCGCCACACGATCCTGCCTTTCATTTCCCTCTGCCTTCAGGGTGATGGCAAACTGACATGTGGCCTTCACCCCAGGTTCAGGAATGTTATCCCACTCTGCGTCCCTGTCCAGTCCCTCATGCATCTTAAAAAAACTCTTGACCGTCATATGTGTGCAGTACATACGGCAATCGGAGGTCCGCAAAATCCAGCACCGGCGCCTGTGTCAGCAGCTCCTTCAGCGACTGAAAGGGCTCCTCGCAGTTTACATCCAACCTCTGTGCAAAGGGCTCCTTTCAATGTTTCGCTCTCCCTTTCTTCTCCAAGGGAGGGTAACCACACAGAAGCTGATTCAATGTGTGACTCACTTTGGCGTCGCCCTTCACGAATCTCCGATAATAACCACAGAACCCGAAGAACGAGCGCAGAGCGTTCACAGTCGGAGCCCTTGCCCAAATGGTCACCGCTTCCATCTTCGCCGGGTCTGTAGCTGTTCCATTCCCTGAGGTTGTGTCAGACACAGCTACTAGACGTTTAGCAGAACTGGCACTTGTCCAGGTAAAGTTTTAACCCTTCAGATTTCAGGCGGCCAAGAACATTCAGTAGTCTCGCTTCATGTTCTTCCAATCTGAATCCAAATACTATGAGTTCATCGATATACAACAACAGCTCAAGCAAGTTCATATCCCCAGCAGTCTTCTCCATGAACCGCTGGATATTGGCAAGGGCTCCCAATATGCCCTGGGGCATCCTTTCGAACTGGAAGAATCCGAGAGGACATATACATGACGGCATCAGTCATCGGGATCTAGTAATATCCACTACTCAAATCCAGCACCCTAAACCACTTCGCACCTCTCAGACATGCCGGCGCGTCTTCGACACTCGGGACGGTATACTGGTCACGGACGGTGCGGTGTTCAGAGCCCTATAGTTCACACACATGCGTACCTTCCCGTTCTTCTTCTGGGCCACTGCTACTGGGGCGCCTTGGGGCTTCGGTAATCCGTGATGACCCCAGCTTCCTTCAGCTTACAGAAGTGCTGCCGCACGTCTTCCACGTCTGCAGGGGCCAGTCGCCGCGACCTCTCTCTAAACGGCGTGTCCTCTGTCACCCGCAGAGTGTGTGCAGTGCTCTTGGAACAACCCACATCACACTCGCCAATGGAAGAGATAACTTTCATACTCAACATCTTTCCTACCAGACACCTTTCCTTAACCCGGCGGCACCGGACATTCCCCCGAGTTGAATACCTCAGCGATCAACTCCCCCAACCTATTTTCCAATAGTCCCTCCCCGGCGTGCCTCACAGTGACACTAGACATTACCGTCACCGGGTATAAAATGCGCCAGGGAAGTCACTAGCTTAAATCTGACCTCCCTATACGTAGAGTTTCTGAAAATCACTGTCATACTGCTCGCCTGTACAAACGAGGGCTTCTGGAGTTCGGACCTCACCAGTACCCAAGCAGGAAATCCGGATTTCCCCTCGTGATCTTCCCGAGCATCCACAAAGAGGGTTTCGCCCTCTGGCACTCCGGGAGATGTGGGGGTCCCCATCACTCTCTGTACTTCCCCAGGAGGTACCACTATTAGATTCGACTGGCTGAACCACACAGTCCCTTGCTTAAATTACGTATCCAGCCCAATGCTACCACACACTTCCTCAAAAGCAGCTCGAAACACTGGGTCTACTAAAGGTGTGTGGGTCTGTACCAGTATTGAAACACCGCTCTTCTCAACAGGTTCCGGACAAAGCAGAACCACTGTATCAAGAACCCCAGACACTACCACAGCAGCCTACGAGAACTCCAGTTTCACTGACAAATAACCGTCGTATGGATGATCAACAGCACTGAGTCCTCAAATCTCCAGTGCGTCCAATGGTGTCAAGGGTAAGTGCGTCAGATACCGGTTGAAAAACGAACAGTACAGTAACGTGACCTGCGACCCGTATGGCTTAAGTATGGCTTAAGTATGGAGTATGGCTTAAGCGTAATTACCCCCATTCACAGTGACACACTGGAGCGTGGAACCACTAAGCCTTTAAGAATAAGATCTTTTGGTTTGGGGAATTCTTGTTACATTGCAGGGAATGTGTTCCGCAGAGACACCAGGCCGCCCCCTCTCTGTGTCTCCTTTAAGTTTTCCCTACGGCTGTCCCTGCTGAGGTACCCGGGGGCTCACGCTTCTTCTGGCGTGACACCTGCATTGTGTACCCCTTGGGGAATCCGCCCTCTTCAGCTGCATCTAATGGGGGAGGGGTCTCACCCGCTGATTACAGTCGACGTAACTCCGTTCACAACTCTACCACAATCTCCTCAACGGCTCCCCGGTGTAGGGTATTTGTGGTCACCACCGCAGGTGACTACTAAAGAGGAGTGTACCCTGCTGACTGAGTCCTCCCGCGCTTCCGCCGCGTTCTCCTCTTTCCATATCTCTCTGATCAGCTCAACAACAGATGCAGGGCGCGGCTTTTGAGCCTTTCGGAGACGCCACGCTATCAGGTCATAGAACTTGGTGCCCCTGGCTACCTGGTCTATTCGTAACTCATCCAACTCACCCTCCCGAATGAACCCTCTGCGCCGCAAGCAATTTTGCTGCCTCTGCGGAAGAAAAATAAAATCAGAACGCTTCTTTCCCTTCTCCTGACGCATGTTTTGAAACCACCCTTGAGCTCCAGTGGGCCTCCAGTCGGACCAAAAGCATGGTCCAGTGCTTGCTTGCAGATAATTGAAAGCTGTCGTTACGGCATAATTTAAACTGACGGCTCTCACAACGTCAGCGTCCCTCCCATTCAATCATTCAACCATTCATCATCCTGCACTGCCGCTCATTAATAACTGAGAGTCCCTTCCGACCTCATCTCAGGAGTGGGCGTTAATTCAGACCATAGGCGGAACCTGCCACAGCTGGGTCTTTTAATTTAATTTCTGCATTTGTTCTTCAGAGAATTAAGGGCGGATATTCTTACACTTCACGTGGGACGTGGTCTAATTAAACATTTCGAATCCGACCACTCTTTCCTCGCACTCCTGGAAAGGATAGAACACGCCCCCAGCCACCTTAGCGCTGGTCTGCATTAAAACGACACCTGCGCCCGCTTTTTTATCAAACCTCCACTGAGAGTCGCAATCCTAAGGGTATTAACAGTGGGATTAACAATTCATCCAGAGTACGAATATCTGCCCACTCGTTCGTTACTCAGGGTAAGCACACGCATCCAACGGATTCAATCCAAGACGAGCCCCCACACTTGTAAATCTCGCTTCGCCTACCGTCAGTTTGATCACCCGCGCGATACAGCAGCATTTTTGGTTCATTTTTCGTCCCGCGCATAGTCACTATCTTCGATATCCATTTACCTGTCAAGGCGAGTAGCCACCGGAGGTTCAGTTGTGGTGTGTTCGTCGGCCCTATGGACAAAATAGAAATACTTATATCTCCGTAATCCGGAACTCATCTGATTCTCGTCTCGTTAAACCACAACTCGAACCTTTTCCCGATCCTATGAGAGCGTCAGATTGTTCTGACGTCAGAACGTTAGTGCCAAAGTGAATGACTTTGAACCATGTGAAAGAAAGGCGAAGAATCAGTGGATGTGCCAGCAAAGCGGGATGCTGAGCGATGCAGAACTGGGACGAGCACGGTGCAGGGAGGCGAGATCAGAGCGGGGGCCGATCTCAGGTGAGTTATGAAACGTGGCGAAAGGCTGTGCACATGAACTGGGTTGAAGAGCTGGATGTGGAGGTCACGTGAGATCTCAGCAGCGCACTTTGTGCGATTCAGGCGGACATCAAAAGAACAGAATTGAAAATACGGATACAAAAACCATGGGCTATTGCAAATTGTGCTGGAGACCTTTGAATGGAGTTCAGGGAAAGGATGGATGGATGGATGAGCGGAATAGGTAGTTTGCATCTGTCTTTACTGTGGAAGATACCAGTAATTTGACCAATATGCAGAGGCATGCGTGTCGTGACGGGTCCAGTCAACGGAGAGGGATTCAACCGAAACGGCGGAAAGTTCAAGTGCAGCTTCGCGGCAGTGGCTTTTAGTGTGCTAAGTTTTAGAGTGCGCCTGTCTCAGATCTTCAGACTTGAGGGAGGTAACAACTTTATCATTAAGCTCGTACTTCTCCATTTCACATCTGGCAGTGCCAATTGCTCCGAAGGCAGTGTTTTCTACTGAGTTTGCGATGCGGGAGGACTACATGGCGTCCACCTTTATGGATAATCAAATCTGCACCAGCTGCACCGTGCTGCCGCATCTGAGAGAACGTTTGAATGATCTGGAGAAGCAGTTGATTATCTTCAAGGCATAAGGGAGAATAAAGAGGTGATAGATAAGAGCTGTAGGTAGCTAGTCATATCCTGATTGCCTGTAACTCCTGTCTGCTCCTCCTCACTTTTCTTGACAGGACGAAGGTAATCGAACTACCTGTCTCGTACCCTAATTCGGTCCCTAAGGAGAAGCAGCTCGACGCACCTGATGCGCACGTAGTCGTCCGGCAGGCTGGGTGTCTCCCGGATTTCCCACATCTCGCACCAGTACAGAACACCGGCCTCACAGACATATATCCTGTTTCTATTCCTCAGATTTTACATACATCTCTTCGACACGTTATCCACGAATCCCGAATGAAACAATGCCCTACCGTTCTGCCTAAGATCACTTCGGTCGATGAACGCTCCTTTGATGTCTGCTCCGCTTGGCAGCCTCCCTTTTCTGCCTGAATCTGTCCCCCTATTTAACTCACGATTTCCTTCCTACATGCGCTTTCCGGGCTCCCTTTACAAAGTAATACACACATGTTCTCTATTATTCTGACTTCAATATATTATTCACATGTGTATATATTCGCAGAATTTCCAAAATCCACCTACAAAGATTCCACATTCTCCGACCCTAACATATTTCTACAGATGTTATATCATCTGTTACCAACAGAACCATCCCAACGCATATGCCTTCCTGCATGTGCTGTTGACAAAAAAAGGATATCCTTAGATGTTAAGCTCCCACATTCGACCGTCTTTCTGCCGGTACTCAGTGACGCCCCTGGCGTTAGTGTCTAATTGTTGGTCCATTCCTTTCTAAATGCTGCACGCATCTAAATGCGGCAGGGCCAGTCCAGCATTCCTCGCCATTTGAAATTCACCTCTGCCGTTGAACTGATCTCTTTGCTCTGTCCGCCCTGGTCCTTCTCTACAGGCATCTTACTCACATCATCTACTTATAAACTTGTGGCCCTTCATCAACTGTTTCATACTGGATCTCTTATCTCTGACACTTTATCTTAACCACACCCAACTACTTTAGTAAATCGGCCGTAAAGAAAAATCAATGATTGATTTATTAGATTTTCTGAAATGTTTTCACAAAATACAGCAAAACAGTTACAGCAAAACAGTTAGTCTTCAATTTCCACTTACCCCTCAAGTTGAAAAACAGCCATCCCTGTAAGTGGACTGAATTTGCCAAGACTGTGAACAAAATAGAAACAATTATATCTCTGTAATCTGGAACCTATCTGCTTCGCTGCTCATTAACCCAACCTTTGAACATGTTCCCGGTCCTGTCACTGTGCACTGTTTTTAATTTTAACCAGAACGTTCCAACAGGTCATTTCGAAAAGGGATGAGTTTGAAGAATGTGATGAGAACAACGAATGACTGGGCCTGTCAGCAAAGTTTGATGAATAGCGACGCGGAACCGCGAACGCCCCGACGCAGAGAGGGAGCTCAAGGCTGGACCACATCTCGGCTGAGTTACTAAACAGGGTTAAAGGCTGAGCACATGAAGTGGGCTGAAGAGCTGGCAATAGATGATCACGTGAGGTCTCAACAGCGCACTTTGTACAATTAAGGTGGACAACAAAGGGACCCTGGAAAAACACATTGGAAGATATGGAGAGAATAAGCGATGTTATAAGGCACAGTTACAAATAGAACGTGACGGTGGAGAGGTTTCAATGAGACTCAGGGAAATGATGGATAAGCGCAACAGGTTATTTGAATCTATCTTCACTGTGGAAGACACCAGTGATCTGGTCAACATCTCAAGGGAAATCTGTTGTGCGGACACCCACCAGCAGAGAGGGATTCAATGGGAAAGCAGAAAATTCAAGCGCGTGCGTCGCGGCAATGCTCTTGTGTGTGTTAGGCTTTAGAGTGCGCCAGTCCAAGATCTTCAAGCGTAGGCGGTGGAAAACTATCGGCAACTTTATCATCCGATCTTATTTCTCCTTTCCTCGTCGGTTAGAGAGAATTGGTACAGCGGCGGTGTTTTTGCAATGCGGGAGGTCCAGACGTCGTCCACCCTCTCGGATAAACAAATCTGCACCAGGTGCACCAAGCTGAAGCTTGTGAGGGAACTTATTAAGGATCACAACGTGCCGCACGAAGCTGGTTAACAAGCTAGGAAAGCATAGTGTTACCGAAGCGTTCCCGACCCATCCGTCAGGTGTAGCAGCCACCCGATACGGCAACACTTTAATCGCCCCGTGCACAAAACTAGACTTCGATTTTAAGGTCACGTTACAACGTAGCGGAGGTGGAGATGTTTTGCATCCGCGTTTCCTGTGGGGGAAAATAGAAACATCTTTCTCAGTAACGCGTAATCACGTCCCGGCTTCTTAAACCACCCTTTGGTCCATTTCCCAGACCTGTCAGAGCGTACCACATTTCTCATTCGCTGTCAAGTCATTCGAGCAGTTTCGTGTGAAAAGGGATCTGTTTGAAGAATCTGAAATAAACAGAGGTTTAGAGGACCTGCCAGCAAAGCGGAATGCTAAGCGATGCAGAACTGAGACGGTCAGTGAGCAGCGAGGGGAGCCGAGAGCTGGGACAAAGCTCGGGTGAGTTATTAAACAGGGCAAAAGGCCGAGCACGTGAAATGAGTTGAAGATCTGACCGTGGATAACGACGTGAAACCTCATGAAGTCTCTTTGTACAATTAAGACGGACAACACAGGGATCCTAGAAGAACAGAATTTTAGATAAGGAAACAATATGCAAGAGTCTAGAAGGAACAACTGTAAATTGAGCAACTATAAGCAATAGGCTAGAAGGAACAATTATAAATTGAACAACTATTAGCAATAATTACAAATTGAACCTGATGCTGGAGCGGTTTGAATAGGATTCAGGAACATGGTGGATGAGCGCCATTATTTTTGCATTGACCATCACTGCGGAAGACAACAGGAATTTGGCCAACATTCAAGGGCGATGAGGTGTGCGGCAACCAATCGACAGAGAAGGATTCGTTAGATAAGGCGGAATATTCAATTGCATGTGTACAGACAATGACTTTGTGTATCCCAGGCTAAAGGGGAGATTGAATCAGCTCATGATGAAATGGCGGAGCAGACTCGATGGGCAGAATGGCCGTCTTCTGCTCCTTTGTCTTATGGTCTTATGGTAGTAGAAATGGCCAACGTGACTTATACACCTTAAGTCTTTGAAGTTTCCCTGGCACCTGTTCCTTTCTGATAATAACGACACTCATTTCTGCTTCCTGATGTTCACCACCCTCTGATGCAACGCTAGTGTGTTCAACAGTGAAGGCAGTGGCAACGTATCTGTTGTACATTGGCGATTTGTTGCACCCAATACCACTGCACCAGCATCATTTTCCAACGTTTCAATATCAACTCTCAATTCCATTTTTCGCTTTACATAACTTAAAATAAAACAACTTCTTGTGTCCTGGGTTTATAGTATTCGGTAGCCTGCTCTCATATGTCATCTTTTCTAAACTTACTCCTTTTTGGATGCCCGTTTTTCGAATTGAAAAGCTTCTTACTCACTTTTACTGAATGAAAATCAATTTCTATGGTTTTTATGCAGTCCTTATAGTCCATTAGCTGCCACGGCTGCCTACCCCGTTCACTTGTCAAACTCTGCTGCTGTGTTACATATGTATCCTGTTCCTTCTGAGTTATTCCCAGAATTTTCCGTCATCTCTGGTCTGCCATCATCCTCCCCGATATTCCTCACCAATCCACCTGGGCAAGCACATCACACAAGCATTTGTAATTTCCTTTATTCCATTGCAATACTCTTAGATGTGAATTATACTTCTTCTTCCGATCAAAGTGCAGTATTAATTGAATCAGAGTATGATCTCCGACTCCTAAGAGCTCATATACGTCACCCTTCCCGAATTATTACCGAAAAACAATCTAAAATGTTTTTCCACGAATGGGCTCGAGAACAAGCTGCTCGAAAAAGCCATCTTACAGCGATTCATCAAATTCCTCACGTGCAATGCGTTGGCAAACAGATTTTCCCAATAGCCTTGTAGATTTAAGTTCCCGTTAAGATTGTGTCATTTTCCTTCCTATATGCCTCTTCTAGCTCCCTTTGCAATCTGAACCACACATCCTGTCTACTATTTTGAGGCCTATATATGGTTCCCAGAGTGTGCATTTTTCCTCTTACAATTTCCTTACTAAACCAAGAAAGATTCCACCTTTGTTGTCGCCTCTTTCTGAAGATGTTAACGCATCTGTTGCAAACAGAGCCACACTACTGTTATTAAAAATAACAACTGTGATTAAAAAGTAAGTGGTACAGCACAACAATATAAAAGTACTGAGATAGGACAATATGGATGCAAAACTGTTCAGCGCTGTGATGTGATGTTCAGCAGTGTCACAGCCTCAGGGAAGAAGCTCTTCCTGAACTTGCTGGTTGGGGAGTGGGGGCTCCTGAAGCGCCTAACCGGATGGGAGGAAAGTAAAAATTCCATGGTTATGGTGAGATGCATCCTTAATAAATCTTTATGCCCTGACCAGTCAGATTTGAATGTAGATGTTCTCAATGGTGGGCAATTTCGTGCCGTTAATCAGGTGTGCTGTTTTAACCACACGCTGGACTGCTTTGCACACCGATACGGGACAACTGCCAATACCACACTGAGATGCAGTTGGTGCTCTCAATAGTACAGCGATAAAAGTTAGTCCGTATCCTGAGACAGAGGTGAACGTTTTCTTGCTCCTCAGGAAATAAAGGAGCTGTTGCGCCTTTTTTATCAGGATGGAGGAGTTCAGGGACCAGGTAAGTTCATCTGAAATGTGGACAGCAAGGAATTTGATATTTTATACACACTCCATTACAGCACCGTTAATGTAGATGGGGACATGAGTGTGGCTCTTAGCATGCCTGAAGACCAAAAGCATCTACTTGGTCTCTGTGTTAAGGGCCAGGTTGCTGTCGGCACAGCACGTATCCAGGTGTTGGACCACGTCCGTGTTGGTCATCTCGTCATCCCCTGTGAACAGGACAACTAGCGTGGTGACGTCTGCGAACTTGATTATAGAATCATAACAACGTACAGGAACGCAGTCATACGTGAATAGGGATTACAGAAGATTGCTCAGCACACAGACTACAGGAACGCAAGTATTCAGGATGAGAATGGAGGAAGAGAGGTAGTCTAACTTAACAGATTGTGGTCTGTTAGTCAGAAAGTTCAAGGTCCAAATGCAGAGGGATGAGCTGATATCAAGAAGACGAACTTTGGCGATCAGATTGGAAAGGATCACAGTATTGAATGCCGAAATAAAGACAATGAACAGCATTCTGACGTAAGAGTTGGGTCTGCCTATGACGTCATAACAACACGTGTTCGTCAACCTTATTCAAAATGCAGCGTGCATTTAAATGCAACTTCTTTAGTATTGTACTCTTAGCCACTTGGAATTTTGCAGCAGAATTTACTTTTATGCTCTGTCTGTATTTGTTCTCAATCATTGATCTATGATCCCTTAGATGCATTTTTCACACACATCATCTACTTGTGAAAACGCTGGCTCATCCCCAGCTAAAGGAAAGGAAAGTCAATTGTTGCTGAGTTCTTTAGATTTTCAGAAAGGCTTTCACAAGGCGCCGCACATGAGGCGGTTTAACGAGCTACGGTCGCATGGTGTTACCTGAGCACATCCGACCTTTTCGTCAGTTTGAGCACCCAACGCGTACAACAACACTTTTGGTTAACTTATCACCCCGCGCACAGACTCACTTACCCATTTTCAGGTGTACGTATGCTGCGTCTGACCTTCCTGTGGGGAAAATATAAATAATTATATCTGCGTTATCTGGAACACATCTGCTACCCGCCCCATTATTCTATCCTTTGAACCATTTCCCAATTCTGACACAGCGTCCCTCTGTTCTGACTCGTTGTCAGAACGTTAAATCAGTTCAGCTGAAGAAAGGATGAGTTTGAAGAATAGGAAGGTTAAAAAGAAGTAGAGGAGCTGCCAGCAAAGCGGGATGCTGAGCGAGGGAGAACAGCGATGGGCGGGGTCAGAGAGGGGAGTTCAGAGCCGGACCAGATCTCGGGTGAGCACATGGACTGGATTAAAGACCGAGCGGTGGACGATCACGTGAGATCTCAGCAATGCACTTTGTGCGATTAAACAGGGCAAGAAATGAACTTCGGAAGAAAAGTTTTAAGATACGGTGACAATAAGAGATTGCCTTCCTCTGCCACTTGAGAACATCTTCCTCTGTGGAACATGACTATCCTGTGCCTTATCCAAGAAAACTTCAGCTATCTCTGCTCTACCGTCGTAACCTCGAGTATGCCCCTCCAATCCACCTGAGAAAGCTCGTGCATCATGCCTCTGTAAATCGCTTTATTCCATTGCGATACTGAAACATGTGAGTTATGCTGCTCCCTTTCAAATTGCAGTCCCAATTCAATCACGTTTGATCACATAAGGATTCGTATACGTTAAGCGCTCGAATAAGATGTTCGTTAAAACACAACATCCAATCTAAGATAGCCTTCTCCTTATTGGCTAGAGAACAGACTGCCATAAGAAGCCCTCTCCTAGGCATTCAACAAATGTCATCACTGGCGATCCGACACCAACTAATTTCGCCAAACCCTTGCATATTAAATTCCCACATTACATTTAAGTCAGTACTATTATTGTATGCCTTTTTTTCAGCTCCTTTGCAACCTTATCCGCACTCCATTGCTACTATTACTAGTACAATTAACTTCTATTTTACGCTAGTATTTCGTTTACTCCACCCACAAAGATTCAAAATCTTCTGTCGTTATTCTCTTCTTGGAGATGTAATTCCATCTCTTACCAATAGAGCCACACCACCGCCTATGCCTTCCTGTTTGCCATTCTGATGCAAAGATGCTTCGATGCTGATCTCTGAACTACGGCCTTCTGCTAGCCATGCCTCAGCGGCGCCCCCGACGCCGTACCGATTAATTCTAATTGCGCCATGAGTTCGTCTACATTGTTCAAAATACTATGCCCGTTTAATTACATCACGTCTAGTCCGGCATTATTTGCCGTTTTGAATTATCCCTGTGAGGTACAATTTAGCTGCTTACTTTATCTCCATTTGTACGCAACCGTTGGCATGTCTTTTCTTATATTCATGTTACACTCATCATTTACTTCAAAACCTGCTGACTCGTCGTCAGCACTATTATACTGGTTCCCATTTTCCTGCTATGTTAGCTTGAAACACTCGCGGAGGTTCCAGCAAATCTTCCGAATACAGCTCCGGAGCATTCTGAGCCGAGTGGACAGAATTGTGGGAGAGGTACTCCACTTTCGCTTTCCACTTGTAGCACCCTCTCACCCAATAATTCTCAAATTGAGAATTTTTTTTTTTTTGTTGACATGAGTACCTATCAATGATGTTTCTTGGAGTTCACATCAGCGATGACCTCACCTGGTGATTTAATAACACCTGAACAGGGAAGCACAGCTGCAACTTCAATCCGAAATAGACTGGGGCAAGCCAAGCTCCCAAACCCAACTGAACTGCAAATTAGAGGAATACGACTGCTAACATCTTGACAATTGCTTCTCCATCTGGCATAGTACCAGAGGAGAATCTGCCCTGGAGTCACTACAACTGACAGTGAGAACGGCTGAGAGATTCATACGGAAATCCCTAACATTAATCTGGGGAACTTATCAGGAGTGATGCATTTGCAGGGTGCTTTGTATTACTAAGGATCCCACCCATCCATCCAGCATCTTGGGATCCGAGCCCACAGGACACTCAAAGCTGTTGCTCAGGTTGACTCTGTGGTTCACAAGGCACACGGTGCGTTCACCTTCGTAACCGGTGGGATTGATTTCAAGAGTCAACCAGGTAATGTTGCAGCTATATTGGAACCTAGTCAGACCCCACGTCGAGTACTGTGCTCAGCTCTGATCACCTCACTAATGGAATGATGTGGAAGGGTGCGGAGGAGATTTTGAAGGATGTTGGCTGGATTTGCGTGCATGCCTTATGAGAATAGATTGAGTGAACTCGGCCCTTTCTCTTTCAAGAGACGGAGGATGCGATGTGACCTGATAGAGGAGTAAAAGATGACGAGTTTCATTGATCATGTGCTTTGCCGGAGTTTTTTTTTTCCCGAGGGCAGAAATTACTAAAACGAGAGGGCACAGCTTTGAGGCGCTTGGGAGTATATGCAGAAAGATGCCGAGGTTAAGTTTTCTATGCAGAGAGTGGTGAGTGCGTGGAATGGGCTGCTGACGGTGGTAGTGGAGGTGAAACCGATAGGGTCTTTTCTGAGACTTCTGGATCGGTACAAGCTTCTAAAAATAGACCGCTGTGGGGTAGCCTAGAGATTTCTAAGATATGGACATGTTCGGCAGAGCACTGTGGGCCGAAGGGCTGGTGTCGTGCTGTAAGTTTTCAATGTTTCTAAGGGCAATGATTAATGTCTCGCTGCAAATTGGCACCAATGACATAGGTAGGCGAAGTGATGAGGTCAAAAAGAGTGGTTAAGGGAATTAGGTGGAAAGCATGTGAAGAGGATTTCAAGGATGATAATCGCCAGATTGCTCCCTATTCCTCGTACCAATGAAGGTAAAAATAGAAGGAATTTGCAGATCGATGCATGACTGGCTATCTGGTGCAGGGGGCAGTGGCAGGAGTTATGGATCATTGGGATATCTTCAGGGGAAGACATGATCTGTACAACAGAGACAGTTACACCCGGAGACCGGAGAAATCCAAAGTGCTTGCGAATACATGTATGTTTAAATCAATTCAGCAGGGTGATGAGAAGCGTTTGATAGCGCCAAACTTGTGGTAGTTGGTTTTAAAACAGAGCCAGTGTGTAGTGAGGCGGCTGGCAAGGAGAGTCTGATAATAGAATACATTTGCAGTCAACAGGATTCGCAGCAATGTGGAATTGAAAAGGGTAACTACAGGACTGAGGGTGATTTTTATAAATACCCAAGCTGTACTCTGTAAGTTCGATGAATTTGAAACACAGTTCCAGAATAGCTAGTATGTTTTTGCAGGCTTCACTCAACCATGGCAAAAAGAACATTGACTGTAGCTGGTAACCTAATGTCCAAAGGATGCATATTGTCTCGAAAGTGTAGGCAGGAAGGAAAAAGGGATGGTAATGTTCTGCTGGCAAAAGGAGAAACCAAATCATCAGGAAGATCTGAGACGGGTAGAGTCGGAAGCAAAGGTGTAAACATAGTTCGGGAGTTTAAATCGTCTGAAGTTACATCGGGAAGCTAAAGGGTCTAAAGGTACATCGGGAAGCTGAACAGACTGGAGGTGGATCAGGCGGCTGACATACCTGAAGGTACATAAGCCCTGGTCCGTGCTTGAAGGTATATTTTCAGGTTAGCAATGTCTCCTGCATGAGACCGGTGACAGGTGGAAAAGAGCTGGACAAACGTGGATTTATCTGATCAGTTTATCGTGTTGTTCCTTAGGAATCGGTGTTGTTATCGGGACTTTTCACGTAATATGTAAATGATTTGGAATACGGAATGTCTGGCTTTATGTCCACCTTCTTCAAACGATACCAAGGTTAGTGAGAAGGATGGTTGAGGGTGGTGGGGGGGGGGTAATATGTAAATGACTTGGAATGCGGAATGTCTGGCTTTGTGTCCACCTTCTTCAAACGATACCAAGGTTAGTGAGAAGGATGGTTGGGGGTGGTGGTGGGGGGGGGGTAATATGTAAATGACTTGGAATGCGGAATGCCTGGCTTTGTGTCCACCTTTGCAAATGATACCAAGGTTGGGATACAGGGTGGTTGGGGGGGGGAGGGGGTTGCTGCTGCCGAAGTATGAGGAAGTCGGAGAAATTCACAAGTACCAAAATGGATTTGGAAATGAGGAAAGGATTTGTCAGATGGAATACTGTTCTAGGAAATTGATGGCCATGCACTTTTGAAGAATGAATAAAGGCGCAAACAACTTCCTCGACGGTATGAAAATCCATTAATAAGATGTGCAAATGGATGTTGGTATCTTCGTCAAGGATTGCCTAATGGTTAACATGCAACGTCTGTTGACAACAAGGATGGTAAATGCAGAGTCAGCATTCAATTCGAGAGGACTGAAATGCAAACGCAAGGAGGTAATGCTGAGGATTTATGAAACACTGATCACTATACATTCAGTGTACTGCTAGCAGTTCTGGACTCCTTATATAGCATAGTGTGCGTTGGCGTTGTCGATGTTCAAGAGGACAATCACAAGAATGCTACCGGAAATGCCAGCGGTATCCTTAGAGGAGCGTTGGATGGGACTGTCCATGTACTCGCAGGAGGTTAGAACAATGAGCAGGGATCTGTTGAACTGCCGACATAAAGTGGACCAGAGTGCAAAATTAAGAATAGAGGGACTTCCGATGGGTATTGAGATGATGAAGCATTTCTTCAGTCAGAGGATGGTGAATCCAAGGAATTCACTGCTACACATGGAAGTGGATTCTAAGTTCTTGTGGACATTTAAAGTGCAGGTTGATAGGATCTCAATTAGCAAAGGCATCAAAATCTACAGGGAGAAGACAGTGGAATCGGGTTGAAGGAGATAATGAATCAGACATTATTAACTGTCGACAGACCCGATGGGCACTTGGCCCAAAACCTCCTTCATCATTTCGTTTTATGAACAATATTTCAGGGTAATTTCGTCTAACTTAGTTGCTGGCAATTTTTTTTCTGAGGATGACATTTAGAATTATTTTGAAGTATCAAATAAAAAGGATTCAAGTCAGCACGCTTTTATTTTCAGAAGTCTTCCGGGAAAAAACTGAAAAGCACAAGGATGGAATACCATTCTCCATGACCATAACAAATCCACAAGGATTCGCCATCGGAGTCGTACTCCGGTTCTCTCCCAGGTACTCTCCCTCCTGGCAAGCGGCGAGGAGAGACATTTCTATGCCCCGCTAGGCACTGGCTGCACAGCAGACTCAACTACACGCCTCGGTGTGCTACCTACCCTTTGCAGAAAGACACGAAGAAGAAGGAGTTGTTGAATTTGGCATTCTGCTCCATGAGCGTGCGATTGAAGTCATTTGCCTGGGTCATGGCATTCCAACGAATCCTCCTGGAGAGTACGTCCATCGTCGGGAAGCGAGTTATAAACGCCTGCAGGATACAAACAACGTAGAAATTGAAACAGGAAAAGTACGATATTCGAACATTTATCGGTCCTGTCCGACTATTCACTCAGGTGGAAGGTCATACGTGAGATGACCTCCCGGATTTTTTTAAACTCACCCTACTCTCCTGATGGGTGACATGTTCCTTTGCAGTCCCTTCCTGATCCCGAGACTTCCCAAATGAAACTTTGCGTTCACCTTTATCCCGCACATCCGCCAGTGCCTCCAACTTCCTGATTTACCACATCCACTGACCCTAGTGCGGCCTCAGGTTCTGATTCAGATACATTTATATATCAGCGACCGACTCGCCTTTGTCAAACCTGTATGTTGTGTCCTCAAGGAATCCCAACTAATTTGCAGGGTGTAATTTCCCCTTGAGGAAACTGTGCTGAATTCGACGTACTTTATTGTTTGCATTTAAGTAGATCAAAACACTGTCCCTGAATAACGAACATCAAAAGCATCACGAGGACCAGTGTCTCCCGCGTCCTGAAAAAACATCGACATACTCTGGTCCTAAATATCTCACATATTGGCCGAAACCAGCATTCCTCCCTCAGGAGCATGTCTCCAGCTTCAATAGCTGAAAGGCAGACGAAAATGTAACCATCACCACATTGAGTACGCCTCCCCATCTGGTTCCCGAACGCATTTCACCGCTCAGGTCATTATCCAGCTGGCACTCACTTGTGGGCTTGTTGGTGTTGGAGGGTTTTCCCAAAGTTCTTCGGGAACCAACAAATACATTGTAATCTCTCCATCTCCGGTGAATGAAATGAGAAACTGTCCATTGCTTTGGATCCACAATTCTGGGGGTGAAGTAGAAAGTTGAAAAGATTTATACTTCTCACTGGAAACAGAAACAGGAGTTTCAATAGAAAGCAAAGGAGGAACTCAATCCTACTATGGTCTGATGACATCATGACCTACTTTAAGATCAACCTAACTATCCACTCCCACAGAGACCACCGCATTATCTGCCATTCTTGTTTTTTCCAATAATTTCAGAAAAAAAATCCTGTTGTTTCTGCGACGACGCCAGACAATGAAGACCAACACACCACAGACATTCTGAACGAACCTGGTGAGTTCTGCAGAATGTTCGATGAACCTATAGCCACATTCAAATGAAGTGCCCTTACAGTCATTGTGCTTTTATAATCTTACAAACTTTTACACTTCTGTGCTTGACTTTTCCTCACTCAACTCTTAAATTTCTTTTTTTTTATCATTTCCATGTCTTTATTTTTATCCACACTTTTTCACTTTATCCAACCTAACGAAAACATTTGGTTTAAACTCATGTCCACAGCACTAGTTATGCGATTCCCTAGGATTCAGGGCCGATAACGTTTCAGGTACAGCTCCCTCCTTCCCAAGAACTGTTGCCAAATTCCCACGAATTCATCCCCAGTACTCCCACACTGAAAATTGAGCTACGCATTTAACTTTCTAATGTTCTTGACGGTATGCCAATTTGCCAAAGTGTTTAAAAAGTTATTAAGAAGGATAGACAAAGGAGAATCTCGGCTATTTAACACCTAAGTCTCCTGACTCTGCTTTCTCTGAGTTAACTCATCCTCTATCCATACTAATATATCACACCCAACTATCTGTATCCCTCTCACATGTATAATTTTTATGATGCACCTTATCAAATGCCTTCTGCAACGCATGGAAAACAACGCACATCTGTTCTCCTCTATAGACAGGGCTCGATATAACTTTACTGAAGTGAAAGTTACACTATCGTCGACCTGAAATTTTCAGAGCGGTACTGACCCTCCGGCGCAAGATTTTGTGCCGACATTTTACCGACACTGAGATCAATTTAACCCTTTCAAGCGTCACAGCCCTACTTTTAATTTATCACCCGTGTGCAAGATTACCTCTCTGCTCCTAAACTCAATCCCACGATTGATGAATGCCAATGAACCGTATGCTTTATTAATCAGAATTAATCTGCGTAGCAGCTTTGAATTTCCTATGGGTTGAACTCAATCAGCCACATCGCAGCCAAGTTTTGCATCCTATCAGTGTCCCGCTATAACCTCTGACAACCGTCCACACTATCCCACACCATTAACGTCTGTGTCATCAGCACGTTGACTAAGCTATCCCTCCCCTTCCTCTTCCAACTCATTTATAAAAAGAACGAAGAGTCGGGGTCGCAGAACAGAGCCCTGAGGCACACCACTAGTCACCGATCTCTATGTAGAATATGACCCGTCTACAATCACACTTTGCTTTCTATGTTCAAGCCAGTTCTGGATACACAAGGCAATGTCCCCTTGGATCCCATGCCTCCTTATTTTCTCAATAGGGTTTGCATGGGGTATCTTGTCAAATGCCTTGCTGAAATCCGTATACACTACATCTACTGCTCTAATTTCATCAATGTGTTTTGTCACGAAGGTCCTTTTTCTTTGTACTTTATCCACATTTCTCGAATCACTTCTCTACAAATTAATGTAAGGTCCTGTCCACGTCCCTCGTTATGTGATTCACTCCGGTCCAGGTTCAGCCCCTCCCACTGCTATGGCTACTTCCATTCCCAATTGTTATGCTAATTTCCCATGATTTCAAACCACTTCTCCCTCTCTATTCCTTGAGCTACGAATGTAATCATCTATTATTCTTGACACTATGTTAATTTGCATAAATAATTAAAAAGATAATATCCTGGATAGAAAAAAGTGAATCTGATGATCCTGTGTACCTGGATTTTTGGAAGTTCTTTAGCAAGTTGCCACTCACTAGGCTGGTTTTCAAGCTTCGATCCCGTAGTATTGCAGGAATGATTCTAGCATGGATAAAACAGTGACTGCTTGCTAAGACGAAATGAAAGGGAATAAATGGAGCCATTTCTTGTTGGCTGCCAATACCTGCTGGTGGTGTTCCAATTGGAACTATGTTAGGATCGTTTCTTTTTGCGTTATACTCCAATGAATTAGATTATTGAATTTATGGTGCATTTCTCTTCTGATCCCTATTAATTTTGTGTTAAAGTGACTCATCTCACCTTATGTGGGGGTTACCTCCCAGGGACATGCAGATGTGCAGATGTGGTTACTGGCACTAAGCATGTGTCCGTGTGCAGAAGGGAAAGAGGGAGAAAAGGCTGTGGATCAGGATTCAATAGTCGGAGGGACCGTCAGGAGATTCGCTGGACGTGAACGTTGACTCTCGGGTACAAGGGTAAGAGAAGTATGGTGTCGCTTCGGTGTTATTTTGGAGAAGGACGGAGAGCAGCGAATTACCTTGACACTTATATATGCCAATGAGTTAGAAGGCAAAGCAAAGAGGTGCTGAAGAGAGAATTTAGAGAGCTGGGCAGCATGCTGGGACGCAGGACAGTAATTCCTGTATTGAAAACTGTCCCACGCGCCAATGCGGATCGATGAAAGAAGATTTGGCAGATGTTTGTATGGCTGAGAAACTGGTGCAGAGGCTTCAGGTTCTTTGATCACTGAATTTTTTTCTGGGTGAAGAATGACTTTAGGAGAAAATAAATGAGTACAGTTGTGGGGAAGATGCTTGAGTCCATTATTAAGGACGAAATAGTGGCACATCTAGATGGCAGAAATAGGAATAGGCCGAGCCAGCATGGATTTACCAAGGGCAAATCATGCTTGACTAATCTGTTGGAGTTTTTTGAGGGTGTATGGGCAGATACTTGGCAGATGTCATTCAATGTGAATAAATGTGAAGTTATCCACTTTGGAAGCTGGAACAAGAGGGCCGAGTATTGTGTGAACGGTGTCGAGTTAGGTAAGGGAGAAATGCAAAGAGACCTTGGAGTCCTAGTTCACCAGTCAATGAAGGTGAATGAGCAAGTGCAACAGGCAGTGAAGAGGGCAAATGGAATGTTGGCCTTTGTTACAAGGGGAATTGAATACAGGAGCAAGGATGTTCTTTTGCATTTGCACAGGGCCCTGGTGAGACCACACCTGGAATATTGTGTACAAGGATGTTAGACGAGGGTAAGCCAGTGGATGTTGTGTACCTAGATTTTCAGAAGGCATTCGATAAGGTGCCACTTAGGAGATTGGTGAGTAAAATCAGAGCACATGGCATTAGGGGCAGGGTTTCAACATGGATAGAAAACTGGTTGGCAGATAGAAAGCAAAGGGTAGCAGTGAATGGGTGTTTCTCAGACTGGCTGGAGGTGACTAGTGGGGTACCACAGGGCTCTGTATTGGGACCACAGCTCTTTACGATTTATGTCAATGATTTAGATGAGGGCATTGAATACTATATCAGCAAGTTTGCTGACGATACTAAACTTTTTGGCAGTGTGACATGCGGAGAGGACGTTAGGAGAATACAGGGAGAATTGGATAGGCTGAGTGAATGGGCAGATACTTGGCAGATGTCATTCAATGTGAATAAATGTGAAGTTATCCACTTTGGAAGCTGGAACAAGAGGGCCGAGTATTGTGTGAACGGTGTCGAGTTAGGTAAGGGAGAAATGCAAAGAGACCTTGGAGTCCTAGTTCACCAGTCAATGAAGGTGAATGAGCAAGTGCAACAGGCAGTGAAGAGGGCAAATGGAATGTTGGCCTTTGTTACAAGGGGAATTGAATACAGGAGCAAGGATGTTCTTTTGCATTTGCACAGGGCCCTGGTGAGACCACACCTGGAATATTGTGTACAGTTTTGGTCTCCAGGTTTAAGGAAGGACATTCTGGCAATTGAGGAAGTGCAGCGTAGATTCACTAGGTTGATTCCTGGGATGGCAGGGCTGTCTTACGCAGAGAGATTGGAGAGATGGGGCTTGTACACGCTGGAATTGAGGAGATTGAGAGGGGATCTGATTGAAACGTTTAAGATAATTAAAGGATTTGATAGGATTGAGGCAGGAAATATGCTCCAGATGTGGAGAGTCCAGTACCAGAGGGCATGGATTGAGGATAAGAGGTCAGTTATTTAAAACAGAGTTGAGGAAGAGCTTCTTCTCCCAGAGAGTTGTGGAGGTGTGGAATGCACTGCCTCGGAAGACGGTGGAGCCCAATTCTCTGGATGCTTTCAAGAAGGAGCTGGATAGATATCTGATGGATAGGGGAATCAAGGGATATGGGGTCAAGGCAGGGACTGGGTACTGATAGTGAATGATCAGCCATGATCTCAGAATGGCGGTGCAGACTCGAGGGGACGAATGGTTTACTTCTGCACCTATTGTCTATTGTCTATTGTCTATTGTCTATTGTCTATTGCAAGAAGCTACTGAAAAAGATGAACGACCGGAGGACTGATGCAGTTTGGGAAAATGAGTAAACAAGTGGCAGATGGAATGTTGCAAAGGGAATGCGTGTACATGAACTTTAGAAGAAAGTATAAAACCGAAGTATATTTACAAAAAACGGTGCAAGAGGGGGATAACGTCTCCAATAGGTAGTGTCCTAGAGCATTCACTTCGAAGGGACGAGACAACAGTGTTCCAGGCAGGAGAAGACATTGGTCAGGCCTCACCTGGGGTGCTGTGAGCAGTTCGGAGCTCCGTATGTCAGGAATGGTGTGCTGGTTTTGGAGTCGGTACAGGAGAGCTTCACAATAAAGATTCAGGGTATGAAGTGATTAACAAATGACTAGAATCTGATTGATCTACGCCTGTACTCGTTGGAGTTCAGAAGAATAAGGGTTCTCTCATTAAACTGTATCAAATAGTGAAAGGACTTGATAGAGTGGACGAGACGATGATGTTTCCCGGACTAGGAATCCGAGTCATTGAGGATATTGAAAGCGGAGGTTGGTAGATTTTTGAATAGTCAGTGTGGTAAAAGCAGGAAAATGGGTTAGGGATGTATAATAAATCATCCCTCTCATCGGGAGAGTCTGAATGTCTTGTCAAGGATAAAGAACTCCCGTGCTCCTGTCAGTGTCCTGTGTCCCAGTATGGGACAGTGGGCTCATGACGAAGAAAGACGCTTGGACTTTTACCCATCTTAGAAAGGACTAACACAAGGAAGCAGAACTGGAGTGAGATTGGAGGAACACATACTTTGGATGCAGAGTTAGATACAGAGGGTACAGAGTTAGATACGCGCTTCCTATGGCGTAGAAAGTGTCGGATACTTTAGGGACATTGAACAAACTCCGGGATGGGCACAGGGAAGACAGCTTAAACGAAGTGCTGTGTCGGAGGAAAGGATTAAATTGATTTCAGTGTAGTTAAAATTTCGGCACAGCATCGTGCGCCGGAGGGTCTGTAGCCTTCTGTAATTTTTCAGATTGATGATAGTGTAACTTGCTGTTCATGAAACTGACAGCTGATCTCGGCTGTGTTTTAGATCCAGTTTAATTATCTGATTCCCATATGCTTTCCACATTCACAAACCCTACCTTGGAATGTGATGCAACTACTAAACCTGAATTCCCCAGGGTTTGTGGATCAGTCCTGTGGACTGCAAACACTCTGTTCCTTCTGGTAATCCCGCCGCTGTTTTCAACTGATTGATCCACTGTCTGTAACCATTGTGTTCATCCTGATAAAGATTTCGACAGGACTGGCCGGGCTCTTCGCGAGGGGAAGACGCATGCAGAGACACAGACTGAGTGGCTCTGAAAATTTGAAGTCGCAGAACGGGCAGCGCCCCTACAATAGGGCCTTGAAAATCACCGCTTCTTTCTTGTGATCCCACTCTACCCCCGCGCCCCACCTACCTGCAGAGTTTCCCCCTCTTGTATAGCTGATTAGGAGCTGCATGGAAGTGTCAACCTTGGGGCTGATGCTGACATCCACATGAGTTCCAACCCAGACCGATTCTTTGTAACGCCGGAGCTGTTGATAGACGATGGTGTCGTTATTCTGCTGAGTTGGAAGAGGGGGGCGGTGGTGTGAGGCTCGGAGCCGGGCGGAGAGGGTGGAAAAAGGTATATTCGTTATTAATTGGCTAAGTGAATTAAGTCCCACTCACTAAACGATGTGCATATCCTCCTATTCCCATGTTATCCAGTAAACATCCTACTTTAGCTCTTCTGTACACTTTCCAAAGACTGGACGAACGACCGATACTTTTTACTTTGCTCTTCACACCTTCCCTCCCAGGCTAATGTTGGAGGTAATTGCCTGTAGTCCTCCTGTTGCTGCTGAAATCCCAGAATGAGGGGTAAGTTGTATTCGGGTTCAGACCCAGTGGCAAAGGATCCGATCCTATTCACCCTAGTTCCTGATGCTGTGTGACGAGAAGGAAGCTGCTCACGGCTGTTCCTGAAGAATGTGATTTGTGCCAGGCACTGACTGGTAATTGGAGGCACAAATGGAGACGATGAGTTCTGATACACGACTGAAACGGGCTATGGGATAAATGAACTGATGCGACTGAAGGAGAGAGTGTGGCTCTGTCTGTAGAAGTGGGGGGGGGGGGGTAGGAGTGATATTCGTGATCTCATTACCTGATAGTCCACAGTGTTACACAGGACATCAGACCCCAGACAAGGACTGAAAGCAGAAACACATTGAGAGAAATAAACATCTGACTCCGTTCCCACACCTGAACAGACATCCCTCACACTCCATAGAACCGTGGACATCTGAAGTGAGCCAGCGCAGCTCATGGTCTCGGTCAACAACAAAATAAAACACAAGTGTAACAGGAATACCGTGGGGTGAAACGGGTAAATGGGGGGCGGGGGCAGGTTGTTTGCAAGGAGGCTGGTTTGATGACCGATGCCGTCCCGGAGAGCAAAGCAGGGCAAGGATAAGATGCGGGTCTAGGTACAGCTGCGATAGGAAGTGGAGCTGGGCAAGTTAATGGGAGAGAGTGACGAATGTAGGGTTGCGGATCAAGTGGAACTTCGCTCAATCCTTACCTTTCACTCAAGTCAGCCCCAATGACAAGCGAGGCAATCAGCAAGTAGACAGGCAGCATCTTCACCCTGCAGGAAACAGGATCAGTCACTATTTAGCACTTGCCAGCGGCTTAGGACCATTGACAGAGTTGTACAGCCGTCAGCCCTTCGTCCAGCAACACAACTGGTTGAAGATGAACACTCCACAATTCTGCTGAAACTCTCACTCCCCACCTTAATTCTATAGTGTGTTCTATTGAAAAATCTGATACATCGGATACGATTCCTAATGTCTGCGTTATCCATCCTCTCCATCAGGTAGAATACCTTATTCAATCTCCTCAGTTCTAGGAAAATAAATCCAAACTGTTCAGTTGGGAAAGCGAAGGAAGAACGGCGAGAGAGAAGGCCTAGAAGAAGAGGAAAAGAATGGGCGTGGAATCGGAAGGTGAGAAAATTGCGGGAGGGAGAGAGTCTTTGTGTATTGTTCATAACACGCTTTTCACATAATCTCTGTATATGAGATAAAACAATGCGATAATCGACTTTTACCTGAAAAGAGAAATTCAGTATCTTCCTACAATGGTGTCCCACATTCTATAATGCCCAATCTATTCTTTTTTTCATCTCGCCTCAGGACCAGTGAAGGTTTCTGGAATGAATATGTCACCACTTCCTCTTTCCACATCTGGAGTCTGGCCGAAATATTTATTTATTTCAATTTACAGAGTTCCTCTCTTAACACGATACCGTTGCAACAAAGCAAAGCGCGTTGCTTGAAACGTCCGTGGTAATATAGTTTACCCGGAGTCGGCTGGACAACATCACCTCCAGATGACAGAGCAGAACCATGATCCGAAACACTTTGTCCAGCCTGCTGTGTCCCTGGCAATTGGAGAACCTTCCATCTTTCTATCTAACCATTCATCTATGTATGTATGCATCTATCTATACATCTATGCATCTATCTATCAATCAATCAATCTATCCACCCACCCAACGCACACAAAATGCTAGTGGAACACAGCAGGCCAGGCAGCATTCATAAGGAGAAGCTGCCTGGCCTGCTGTGTTCCACCAGCATTTTGTGTGTTGTTTGAATTTCCTGCATCTGCAGATTTCCTCGTGTATCCACCCACCCATCTCTTTTTTATCCATTGCGATTATTTTGCCTTTGTTCTGAACTGCTGCCACAAAAACACACACTACACCACATACTGAATATAAAATTCCGGTTGTATCGGCAAAAAAAAAACGCCGAGCAAAATGGGAACGAACCTTTCTCACTTCAGTAATCAGGCTGCATGGGAATTTAAAAAAAAATCATCTTGGCAGTGAGTTCGTGATTTGTCACCCCAGGATGATCTTCTGTCTCTGGTGTTGTGGCACAGCTCCACAATCTGGACATCACCGTCAGCAGATCTCTCTTCAGTTAGTAATGATTCTGCATTCGGCACCAAAGCAGACATGCTTACAGTTATCCATCTTTCATATTTTCAACCACTCACTCACAGCTACACCTTGTTGTTAGTGGGTGCAGAAATCTCGAATGTTTTACCTGTGACCACATTACCACGACCCTCTGCGACCTGAACACAACTGAGAGTGACTTACGGCGTCACGTAGTCTGCCAACCTCGCCAGAGATTAACTTAGCCGCACTGTTTGTTGTGTGATCGTCAACCGAGTCTCAGCGTTTAACCTCATCAAGATGCCCAACATAGTACTCAGCCTGATCCTGTCGTCGTTTGGGTAGGATAAAGTCGATATGGTTTTGTTCTTCTGCTTTCCCCAATGACAAAGACTGCATCCCCATTGCCCAGACACATTTAGAGAAGAATGTCACCGGGAGGCACTGCTCCGCTCATCAGTGATGCTAAGACATCTCCTTCATTTCACTCTGCACATAGCCGGTCTCAGGACACTGCCGGTTTAGGGATCTGTTCAAAATGACATCTCGGGCTTTATGAACTTACTTGCTCCTACTGCTCGTAAAGCACACTTGAATTGCGGATGCTGCTGCATATAAGAGCAAATCATCCTGATTGTTGATCTAGGTTACAAGCAAAAATTGGCCCTGCACTGATCCCGCTCTGAGACGCTGCTCATGTCCCGGAGACATGGGCCTCTGAGCTCAGTCAATGGCCACTGGCCAGTGATACAACTCCACTATGTCCTTCCCCATTTCATAACTTTCATGGTCAGCTTCAGCCTACAGCAGTGCAAATAAAATCCTTTCTTGGTTGTCTATACATTTGTGTTCAAATATTTTTGCATATAATTTAAGATGTTGCAACTTTCCCACAGATTTATGTTCTGACAGACGGAAAACGTCCATCGATGACCTTCACTGCAACGTCTAAGTGGGTCTTAAGTGTTCGTTTCATGATGGACTCTTCCTCTTCTGTGCCCATGCATCCTGTCATTTTGCATTCTCGCTTCCGTAACCGCTATTCGGGAAGACTGAAATATGTTTCATCCGGAATAAAGGAAAGAAAATTGAAGCTTCCATATGGAGAGCTGGAAGAACTTAGACAAATTTCTGCAAAACATCCAGCTGATACTCAGAAGAAGAAAAAAAATCTTAATTTGTATTTCGATTTTGTGAACAGCCAGTGAGGGAAACGAAGAGAAAACGTAAATTAGGAACATACAGACAGCAGTGTGTGGATGGGGATGGAGAAGGAGAGCAGAGCGGTGTCCGTGTAACGTCCATTGTTGCTTATAACCTATATCAACAATCAGGACGATTTGCTTAGTACAATATTTTTTGTTATCGACAGGTTATTTACAAATGCTTTGATCCGTACTCATTAAATTGGTTTATAGGTGCTCTACAGTCAAAATCTTTCGTGTTTATATATTGTCAAGAAAGTGGATTCGCTCTGCAATGCCGCCTACCACTTTATGTAACTGGTCAATCCCACCATCGCTGTTTGTTATGTATTGAGATCCTGAACAGAATCCAAGTATTCTACAAGACATTGAGGAGATCAGATCGAAACACCCGCAAGAAACACTGACACAAAGAGAAAACAACATGCATTCCTGGGCAATGACAAGTTTCGGAGACTGAACACATGTTGGCTGAACAACTTGTCGCACGATGGCTTTAAAACATAACCAGTGGTTGGAAGCTTGTTTTTAATCTTGACATACATTGTGGAAACTATTCACCGTGCAGGTGGGAAACTACAGTAAAGCAACGGCCAGCACCGCCAGAAGTGAGTAACAGGAGAGCAATGACTTCTTGTTTACTGACCCGAAACACATACCATGGGGTTATCGGAAATATAGACCCGAAATGCTATAAACACCAGACCTATTATCACCTTAATTCACCAAGAATGTATTACAAACGCGTGGATATATTTTCAAGCGTTTATACTAAATTCCTTCCATACAAACAGGCGAGGGATATTTAATAGATATGAGGGAGCGGGCAGTTTTGCTGTTTTGTCAGACTCACAGAACACTTTCTCTGTGCAAGCTGTTGCCTGTCGGCAGGGCGGATTCCGACATGCAGACATTCCTCAGAGCAGCGAGCAGCTTCTCTGCTGAAAGGAAATCCAAACGGTTTGGGATTCTGCACTCACTTTCAACCGTGAACAAAGCTAGTTTAGTATTGTATTTAATTATCTCTGTTGCATACAGAAAACATGATATGTGCAATCTGAATCTCTCTATCTATATATTGGGGTTTAGTAAAAAAAAAACCTCCCTCGTCGGCACTTTCAACTGTGAAGTTCCAACAGTAAAATATCATAGTCGCTGTTATTCTGTGGTCAGTTTGTAGTCAGTTCATGTGACTGTTTGTGAGCGAGAATGAGTGATTGAGACGAGAGAGAGAATTAAAGAGAGAGAGATGGAATGAGAGAGAGGGAGAGAGAGAGAGAGATGGCAAGGCAAGATGATCGACAGAGCGAGAGAAATGGGAGACCGGACCATAAAACATGGGACATTTCGATTATCACTATCGTTTAGGGAAGTTTTTCTTGACTGACTCTGTAGAAACTAACTGGAAAGTGCGAGTGAAGGCAAAGACGTCGTTTCTTGTAATCTATTTGATCTATAATAGATTTGTTAATGAACAGTTCAGAGCTCCCGTCTCTATTGAATTCTCCCGATTGTGGAATAAGCTGTAAACGGTCATCTGATTAGGGAGAATCGGAGACAACACTTACCACGCTTGTTGAACCAGGTCGGAGTGCACTGCGGACCCGGGTAATTCAGTTCCAACACACCCTCACCGGCAGCGAAAGGAGAGGGGAGTGGAGTAAATGGAGGAATCACAGACAGGAATATCAGAAGGTGCGTTCACCTTCCCCCGAGTTCGCGTACGGTCTGTCTGGATTTCGGTGTCGATATCACACTTTTCCTCCTTGCTGATCAAACAGAACCAACAGGGCGGGGACTCTTGCTCAGCGGATCCCAGGTTGCTGATTTGATCTGGTTCTGGAGGTTCTAGGCTCCACCCGGTGTGGAAACGGGACTTCCCGGCGCTGGAAGAGACCCACCTCAAATATTGCACAACTCTCCCGGTTCCGGGAGCCGTCTTTCTGCTGAAATCAAAACAAACACTTTCCACAATTTACCCCCACAGCACATGTGAAAAACTTTGTTCAAAGATTTTCCAAGAGCTTCACGATTCAGGACAATTTATTTGTATTTTTAAAGCGGGAGTTGAAGGAAATGTTTGCACCCAGAGGCTGCTACGTTCAATCAAAGAACAATACTCGTGTGCCTTCGCGAGCGTTCATCGGATCGATTTACATTAATTCAATTGTCAGGGACATTTCTGAACATGCTACTGCGTAGTAAGCCACTCGGCCCCTCATACCTGCTGCTACATACAATAAGCTGATATAAACTTTGCTTGAAATACGTGCGCTTTCATCCCGCATTCTGCACGTCTATCTCCTTACAGCTGGTCACCCCAACTCCAGTCAGCAAATGGTCCTTAAAACATAATGGAACATTTGCTTGAGTTGGCCATTGTGAGAAATTGCAAATACTCACAGAATTTTATATATATATATATACACATATTTCACGACGCAACAGATTTTAACACCATAAATCGGCGAGTTGTTTTGCTACGACTTCCCTCCCGCTGCGAAACAGGGAGACCGTTCTTTCCTTTATTACGGAGGGAGAGCAAGCATGTGTTATATAGGAATACTCTGCGAACCAGTAGTTTTCGGGATACTGCAAGTATGTAGCCTTTTTGATAATTTGCTAAACGTTAAAATGCTCGGTACAGGTTGCAGATGCTTTTTTGCTCGTGAGGATTGCTGCTGCTTATGCGTGGGAGGGGTGAGCTGGTTTCTAACATTTTACTGTCATTCTTTGAGACAGTAATCGGTGTTGGTGAATGTTTGCGAAGAAAAAAACATAAATTCAGGAAGTATATTGTAAACAAATCTCTGGCAGTAAATGTACCCATTGAAACCTATTTGTTGACAACGTATTGATCACTGAGACGAAACACTGATATTGGGTGCTTTGAAACAAAGACATGAAATAAATATCAGTAGCTGAGTTATTCTCATCTCAGTCCCCCACAAATATTCTGACATTGTCGATGTGGTCAAGTCCTTTCTTTGCCCACTCACTGCCTCATACGCGCCTTCTCGAACATTTCGTAAACATGAAAATACACAAAAGGCTGCAAGAATTAATTTGATCAGGCTGCATTCGTTCATGGAAAATGAACAGCCGATGTTGGAGGCCGATAGCTTTCATCGGCTGGAAATGAAGGGTGAAGCTGCCAGATTGTTGACTGATTTCGAAGCTGCGGGTTGTTTTTTTTGTGATAGTCGGAGCTCAGCGTTTGTGTGTAACTGGCTGCCTGCCCCGGCAAATTCCACAGAACAGGGAGCGGCCGTCCTGTAAAAAGTCAAGTCAAATCGGTTCGAGAAAACACTGACGTTCAGATGTGAACATAGTCGCTTTAATCTAGCATTTAACCATTTCTGCTGCAGCAATGACCACTTGTCCCTAGAATGAAGAACATAACCAACGGTCAATTTATATTTAAGTTAGACTCGAAACATCTGGAGGTGCTTTGAAGAGAATTCTCCTGACTCTTCTAAATAAACCAGCTCATTGCATTCTCAGCTTCTCAAAATAAATAAGTTTGCTCATAGTATTCAAGCTCCAACATTTCCCAGATACAATTGCCAATTACCTTTAAAATGTAGTTGATATAAGTGAGAGGGATAAGTCAGTGAGAGGGATGATGGGGAGAATGAGGGTGAGGGAAATTCTGAAGTTGAGGTTTAGGGAAAGTGGAGAGCGAGGTTGATGGCGAGGAGAAGTGAAAGGGAAGAGTGAGGGTAAGAGGGCGCACGGGGATGTGGAAGTCGAATGTAAAACGAGTCTGAGGGCATGGAAGTGGCTGGGAGGGGGAGGCAGACCGAAACGGTGAGACTGCGCTGTAGTGCAATGCAGAACAGCCAATATGATTGAGAGTCCGTGTGAACGGGGGAAGAGATGATGGGTATACGGACGCAGGAGGATGCATGTGAGTTTGAGTGCCAGGGTGTGATCGAGTTGGAAAGTGATAGTGATGGCGAGGGTCCAGGGTAGCGATGGGCAGGGAGTGCGTTGGGGTGCTGCGGATGAGAAGAAGTTGAACATTGAGGGTTCATGGTGAGGAATAGAGAGCGTGACGGTAAGAGTATGGAGAGGAAGAGGGAGGGAGAGTGCGTAAGGGATCGAGGACAGTGAGAGAGGTGTAGACATAGGCTAAGTCAACGAGGCAGAGCGAAGAGAGAATAGAAGAGAGAATGAGACAAAAGGTCGCAGGGGGGTTGGAGACAGAGAGAGGAGAGATAGAAATGAGATAGGTGGGAGAGGCTGTATAGAGAAATCCATGAGGTTTAGATGGAACGCATTTGAAGAAAAATCGTAGCATGTTGTGAGACACATGAGGTTATAGTTGGTAATTTAATCTCTATATATTGACTGGGACTCTTAGACCACAAAAGGCATACAGTTAGTCGAATGCGTTCAATAAGATTTCCTTCGTCAGTGCAGAGAAGTCCTATCCAGAGACTGTGTTATACTAGATCTCCTATCAGGGAGTAAGTCAGGTTTGGTGAAATAAATGTCTTTACGGCAACATTTTGGATCCACTGTACATAATTCATTTTAATTTCATGTTAATCAGAACGTTTGGTCGCAAGGCTGTGGACAATCCACAAGATTCTAGATGAGATTTTGTCCCATGGGAAGCCGGTAAAGGAAGTTCAGTCGCTTGGCATTTAAAGTGAGACAGGTAATTGGATACGAGACCAGGCTGTCTGGAGCTCCACTCTTGCGGATTAGACGACCTTAAAGCGTGTAGAGGAAAGAGAAGTGGACTTTCAGAGATTGCAGTGGGGCCTGGGCCAGCTGGAAAGGTGGGCTGCGAATAAGTGGTAGAATTTAATATCAGACAGGCCGAGCTGTTGCTCTTCGATAGGTCTTACACAGTGAACTATAGGACCATGAGGAGTCCGAAAGATCAAAACGTTCTGGAAATAAAGGATAATCATTCATATTAGTGTGTACATCATTTCATACCGGCTGTCCATTTTCAGTAAGGTGACACTGCCCCACTGATAACAATTTTCAATAAATTTGACACTCCCTCCTTGGTGATCAATTTGAGACGGGAAATTAATCCATACCTGGCTCCCATTTTTAAATCAGCATCCCACTTACGCCCTACTGATCAATATGAAACGGAACGTCAGTACCGCTCTGTCGGTCAATTTCATTTCAGTGACAATTTTCAGTCAGTTCATCCGTATTTCATTTGGAGCCAGTCTTAACATGTTAAGTATTTGTGTCTGTGCATCGATGGTGCCGATTTTCAACCAGGCCGTTAAACCTTCCCTCGTGAAAACCTCTGGCAAAATGGAATAGACGACTGCTTCCGGTGGGGTGCGCATCCAGAAAAGCTGCTTATGGCATGAAGCCCACTGTTAACTATAGCCGACGGGGTTTCTTGTGTCAACAGCTGCCCAGAGAGAATGCCAATAACCTCTTACTGTTGCTGTGGGGATAAATTGTAAACGTGTTTGCTTAGATTTCAGCAGAAAAGTGACTCCCTGTACCGGGACAGGGGCGCAATGCTTCAGCTGAAAATCGTCATGCGCTGGAGGACCCCGTTCCGACACAGTGTGGAGCCCAGAAACTTCCAGAACCCAAGCTAGATCAAATCAGCAGACGGAGATTCGCTGAATTAAGAGGAGAACATCCGCCCCGTTGGTTGTGATGGAAGAGTAAGGAGGGAAATTGTGAGGTCTACACGGAAATCCAGACAGAACCTACTTGGCACCTCGAGGGAAGATTAACGCAGAGTTGATGTTCCTGTTTGTGTTTGCTTCATTTACTTACCCTAGTCCACTCTCCTTTTGCTGCCAGACATGTTCCGGTGAGAGTTTATTTGTCATGAACTGCGGCCATCTACATTTACACGGCTCATTCAGACAAATGTATCTCGAATGAGTGCGGAGAGTTATCACCGAATAGTCTCGAGAGCCGCAGCTCAGACAGTTATCTCTGAGTGGAAGGAGCACACTGGTCATCCATGACGTCACTGAGTTTGGTCCGGTTCAACATCCGAGTCAGGTGTTGTCTCTAAATCTCCAGAATAGTAAAAGTATACAGCGTTGTTCGGCTCTTATTCGGTGGGGGTTGGGGCAATTGGGAGGAGAGTTCATGGTTAAATGAGCCCTGAAATGTTCGAGTTAGCCTATTAATTATTGACAAATGGATTTTAAACAACACGGATTCGTTAACTTCAATCACAAACATTCTGTTGCTTGTATCTGCTAAGTCCGTGCGGAAGAACCTTTCACAATAATAGTGATATCGGAATGTCTGAAGGGGAAGGGCCTGTTTCCGATCTCTCTCTCTCTCTCTCTCTCTCACACACACACACACACACACACACACACACACAATAACAGAGCAGTCAAAAGACAGAATGACTGTGATATTTTAGTGTTCATAACGTCGCTGTTGAGAATTTCGCTGTCCGAATTATTTAATTAAATCCGAAATAAATATATATTAAAACTTCAGATGAGATTGTTCGATGCAAAATAAAATACTGGACACTCGCAGAGTCTGATAACAACTGTCAGACGTGGACACTGGAATTGCAGACGCAGACAACTTTATATTTATATCTTCGTGATATCTGTGTGTCAATTTTTTCTGTAAAGGAATTATTTAGATGCATTATTAAGCCAGCTTCTTTCACGAGTGAAGTTGAGCGCGGAATGTCGAGCTGTTTGGATCTGTCTTCAGCAGAAAAGCTGCTCGCTGCTCTGAGAAATGTCTGCATGTCGGAATCGGCCCTACCGACAGGCAGCAGCTTGCTCACAGATAGCGTTCTGTGAGTCTCAAGAACAGCGAAACTGACCCTCCCTCATATCTACTGAATATCCCACGCTGCCGTTTGGAATTAATAAACGCTTGAAAATATATCCACACGGAGATCAAACATTCCTGGTGAATTAATGTGATAACAGTTCAGCATCTGATGCTTACAGTTTTTCGTGTCTGTATTTCCAATCAATTCAAGGTATGTGTTTCGGGTCAGTGATCAAGATGTCCTTTACTCTTTTGTAACTCACTTACGGTGGTGGAGTCGTTTGTGTTTCCATTGTTTCCTACCTGCACGGTTGAAATTCTCCACAATTTATGTCAAGTTTAATAAATTATTTCTCACCCGTGGTTACGGTTTCAAAGCAACGGTGCTACAAGCTGTTGAGCCAACATTTGGTCTGTCTCCAAAACCTGTCATTGCCCAGGAATGCAAGTTGTTTTCTCTTTCTGATAGGGTTCATTGTGGGTGTTTCGACCTGATCTCCTAAATGTCGTCCAGAAACACATACTGTGAGTTTTGATACACAACGAACAGCGGGAGGCTGAGGTGTGACTAGTTACAGAAAGCGGCAGGGGGCACTGCAAAGCGAGAGCCATGAATCCATGAAGGTCGATTGGCTCAGTGGCCAGGTTTGCGCCATGTGTTCAGCCGAAAGCCTGTGACTACAGTGTTAGTAACGGAATTTAATGACTACAGACCAAAGCATTTGCAAATAACCTGTTGATGAAACAAGACAAATTAATAACTATTTGACTAACTATAAACCAAATATTGATATTGGTAATAGGCAACAATGCACCCCGCACCAAACCTTGCACCCCGCTAGTCACTGATGTCCAGTCAGAGGGTCAAACCATCTTATACAACTTGCTGGTTTATTCCGCGAAGCCGATATCGATGGCAATTTGCCACCTCATCCAAAATGCCAAGCCCCTGAACTTTTCCTATTGACCATCCATGTGGGAAGCTGATAAATGCCTTGCTAATTTCATCTACATTATTCTGGATGTTTATTTTAATTTCTGTAAAGTAACTGTTCTTACTCCCAATGCAGGAAGTGTCACGTTTTTCCAGCCTCGTACCTGAACAACTAAAATCTTTCAGATTCATCGTCTACTAAACTTCCATTGGCATGAGAATAATGATGCTTTGGATCTACTCTCCGTACAATCACCCGTCAGGCCCTGTCTTCTGTGTTCTCCAAAATTTAGATCTTCCCTGCATTTCAGTCATCGGTTTTTCACAAAATCAAAATCCTACTAAAGGTTATATTCTTCTTCTTCGAGTCAACTCAATGATTTGATGCTTAGAAAATTTTCAGAAAGCATTTGATAAAGTATCTTTACATGAGGATGCTAAACAAGATAAAATCCCATGGAGTTACAGGAAAGATATTGGCATGGATCATGGATAGCTGAATGGCTGACAGGCAGGAGGCATCGAGTGGAAATAAAAGGGACCTTTTCTTGTTGGCTATCGGTGACCAGTGGTGATCCTCAGGGGACATTGTTTGTCAATAATTTAGATAATGGAATTGATTGTTTTGTGAAAAATTTGCTGATGTTACGAAAATAGGTGGAGGGGTGGGTAGTGCTGAGGAAGCAATGCGATTGTAGCAGGACTTAGACAAATTGGAAGAATGGACAAAGATGTGGCAGATGGAATACAATATTGGGAAGTGTAGGATAATGCATTTTGACAAAAGGAACAATAGTGCAGACAATTATCTAAATGGGGAGAAGGTTCATACATCAGAGGTGCAGAGAATCCTCGTACAACACACCCAAAAGGTTACTTTACAGATTGAGTCTGTGGTAAAGAAGGTAAATGCAATGATGGCATTGATTTCAAGGGTAATGGAATAGAAAAGCAATGAGATAATGCTGAGACATCAATAAGACACTAGCCAGGCCACACCTGGAGTATTGTCAACAGTTCTGGGCCCCATATCACAGTAACAATGTTTGGTCATTGGAGAGATTGCATAGAATTTCAGAGCTGGGATGTTATATTGCAATGTTGCAGATCACTGGTTATGTCACACTTAGGTTATTGATTGCTGTTCTGGTTGCCACGGTACATGACGAAAACTGTGTGCTGAAAATCCGAAGTTGCTGGTTTGGATCCAACACCGGATTAGTAGAGAGAAGATGATGGATTTTTTGACTCTGTCTAGTGTGCCAGAGGGACTAGGGTCAGTCCCGTTGTTATTTGCTATCTATAACAGTGATTGGTTGTCATTGTAGACAGCTGGATTAGAAAAATATATCCGGACGGCTTAAAATTGGTGGCGTCCTGTACAGCCAGAAAGGTTATTGCTTGGGCAACGCGTTGAGCAATGGCTGATTGAATTGAACACAGACAAATGTGAGGATGTATGCTTTTGGATAAAGGCATACAGCAGAGGAAGTCTCAGATTATCGAACAATGTACGAGCGACTGACCAAAACAGCAGTGGAAGAGAGAGAAATGGAATCTCGGCTATTATTGATGATTTCATACTGATGTCATAAGTCACCCGCTGGTTAACGAGAAATATAAACCCATCTTTTATCATCACATTGGTTGGTGTTTATATTTCGAGGCACCGGCACGTTTTTATTTTCGTACATCCAAATGAAATTCGGCGATACTTATATGCCTGTGTTTATACACTCATTTACTTAGCCATTCACACGAAAATAAATCCAGGCATTGTTCAGTGGATCCGGATTAGAACCTCAATGGCGAAAATAGATGCAGCTTGTGTTCCCTCGGTTCAGGTAATGGAACCCATCGGGGAACATTAGAATGGAGATCCATCTTAATTTAAAGCTTTACAGAACTGCCATGTTTTTTTCTCTGATATCTCATGCCAGGAATAAAATAATGAATATAACTGTTAAAATACACTGTGCACACGTAAACCTTCGTTTATCATACATAACTATTGAAGAGAGAATGTGCTGAATGCTGCGAGTAAATGTGTATGCGTGTTTTTTTTTTCTTTCATTTGGAGTGTGTGATAACAACAAGGGATAATTATTGCACTTCACTGATCAGATTAATTAACTGTCAAAATGAGATGCAGTTAACCCGTTATTTTTCGGCACTTTGAGAACTACGGGATAATTCCAATCATAAATTTGTGCAAAATAACATGAGGAGCTTCTGTTTCCAAAAATAATATTGGAAATAATGTCTGCATTTCGCTAGAATGAGACAAAACATTGCAAGGAACAGAATAAAGAGGTATTTATATAAACTTAGATGGGCACTAATGTGAAACACAGCCAACTGACTGTGCACGAATTTTCCATTCCGCTCACTCACGGTCATGTGTCTCAGTTACAGGAGAGACAATGTCTAGAATTGGATTGGACGACTGCAGACACATTGTCTGTAATGCTGAAACTTCAAAACATTTACACACCTGTTGTATAGTTCGTAGAGACACTTCCGTTCTATAAGCAGAGTTGTCAGTGCTTTACTAAAATGTCACTGACCATGTTGATGTTTTCACTACTTCCCTTAAACTATCACTGAGCTAAATGATCTCACCGCTACCCAGTCGAATAACAACCTTACTAATCCTACTGACTATCGTTAACCATAGAGACAATATTCTTGCTTCTACAGCTTCAACAGATCAAAGTGATGAAGTCCCACTTAGCTTCGCCATTCATTGAAATATATTCCTAAGACATCCATATTTTGAAATTCCCATGTATGAACAACATTCAGCTGTGGACATTCATACATGTTCCTCAGTTTTCAGTAGTCTAGCCGAAGAGGGTTGGCATGGTGGCAGTAGGTGCGGTTGGAAATCCGGACAGTCCACCGTGCCCTCTGCCGGCAGTTGGAGAAGCAGGGCTTTGACCGCCGGATCGCCGTAGACACCTTCGCAGGGAATGCCGGAATTGGTAACCATGGAGATAGCAAAAGGTCACATACCTGTTGCAGAGGAGCTGTGTACACCGTGAGCTAGCCCGGGTCAGAGAAAGTACACCATCCACGTTGGTTAGTCGACAAAACAGCGCACAAACTTGTTTATGTGCTGATTTGTTCTTAATGACCGATCGTTGGTTTGCAGATTATAACTAAACGAGAAACTACCTGTGGCGAGGGGCATCTCGCTCATGGAGGTTTGTAAAACAGCTGGAATGTTGGCAAGTCGGAAGGTCATCTCCAGGCATTGGTCGTGACCACTGGAGTTATGGTCACCCTCTTCCACTCATCTCCTGTCAGATGAAGACCCATTGTACACACTCTGTAGATCCGGACTAGTGAAGGGAGGACCCTTCTGAGAGGGATGGGCGAATAAAGCTCTGATGCAGATCCATTGTACACACTCCGTAGATCCGGTCTAGTGAAGGGAGGACCATTCTGAGAGGGATGGGCGAATAAAGCTGTGATACAGATCCACTGTACACACTCCGTAGATCAGGTCTAGTGAAGTGAGCAACATTCTGAGTGTTTTACACCCGCTCCGGTGCCCGCTGCGGAGTGATATGAGCGAATAAAGCTGTGATGCAGATCCATTGTACACACTCCGTAGATCCGGTCTAGTGAAGGGAGGACCATTCTGAGAGGGATGGGCGAATAAAGCTGTGATACAGATCCACTGTACACACTCCGTAGATCAGGTCTAGTGAAGTGAGCAACATTCTGAGTGTTTTACACCCGCTCCGGTGCCCGCTGCGGAGTGGTATTAGCGAATAAAGCTGTGATGCAGATCCATTGTACACACTCCGTAGATCCGGTCTAGTGAAGGGACGACCATTCTGAGTGGTATGAGCGAATAAAGCTGTGATGCAGATCCATTGTACACACTCCGTAGATCCGGTCTAGTGAAAGGACGACCATTCTGAGTGGTATGAGCGAATAAAGCTGTGATACAGATCCATTGTACACACTCCGTAGATCCGGTCTAGTGAAGGTAGGACCATTCTGAGAGGGACGGGCGAATAAAGCTGTGCAGTAACGCGTTGACTGAGCAGTCCATCGCGCAGCGTATTGTCAGGGAGGAGACAAGGTGCTGGATTTCCATTTACTGAAGGCATTCGCTAAGTCCTGGTTTTCCTCTGGGAACTGGCTGAGCTCCAGGGTTTAATTCGTTTCTATCAGATGAACTCAGCTAAGATTGTGGACCGGTGGTCTGGAAAGTTTTTCAACATCTCAGCAGTGAGGCTGCTCAGCAGGTGACGGGACAGACGGGGGTGGAGAGCCGAGTAAATCCAAATCGCAGGGCTGTTGTGTGAGCCTATCAGATGCAAAATGATGGATTCGCGGTACTCAGCGATGCTCATGTGCACAGAGGTCGTATGTGTGCCCTGACCGAACAATACTCTCAGGGGAATCTGACAAATGCCTTGATGATGAAGCGTGAAAGAGAGGCTCAGTATGGAGCACAGGTTCCACCCTGGAGTCCACACAGACAAGCTGCCGCTGCGTTGGAATTAACCAGAGCTGGTCAGGACTAGTTCTCCCGGTCTACCGTTCAACGATGGCAGATCGGTGGGCGTGTTCGATACATGTGGAGACCTGTCATAGGGTAAGTTATTCTCAATAGTTAGCTGGCATGCAAATTGGATGAATTGATATATAAATTGGCTTCAAAGTACAGGGGAGAGGGTGATGGAAGGATGTTTTTGTTCGGACTAAAGGGACTGACTAATGATATGCCTCAGGTATGTACACTTGGTTTATTGTTTTCTGTCTTCTGAATCGGTGGTCGGAAAACAAAATACAAGACATGGTTCGACATTTTTTTATATAGTGGACAGGTTATATAATGTTACCGAATTCCACTGAAATTATGATCGTCTCTGTAAGTGGGCCGAGGAGTACGGAATGCGGCTCAATTCCGATGAGGTGGAGATGTAGTTGGGAGAGTCAATCAATGAGGAATATCCACTATAAACGGTTTGTCCCTGGTGATTGCAGTAGAACAGAGGAAGTATATGTCCATAGTTCCCTAAAAGCGGCAGTGCAACATCAAGTAAGACTGTACTTGGACTGGTGTGTTCAGTAATACCCGGTCAGCCATATAATAAAATGGTATTACGCTGAATGCAGTGCCGGTGTGATTTATTAACATGTTACCAGGGGATAAGTAATTCCAGTGTGAGAGAAGTTGGACAGCAAGAATATTATTGTTTGAAGTGGAGCTGAATGAACGGTCAACATATGGATCTGTCTAAGAAAACGAGAGGTATCGTCAGGATAAATACACTGAGTTTTCCCTAAATTTATATAACATTCAATTAAATTGGATTCGTAGGGAATGGACAGTCAGGAAAGGTGTAGTCATGTACAATAACATTATTTAAAGCAGTTGAAGGAATGCATTCTTTGGGAAGCGTTGGAAGGTAGCGCACCGGACGGTGACAGTAAGCGGCTGTAAGGACAACTGGATTGGCAGTAATGTGAAATAAATGAGGACAGAGCGTCAAACTGAAATAAATCTTGTTTCTCCATGACAGATTATTTGTATTTTCATACATTTATCGATTCTATAGGCACAGGTTATTCCAACGGTTTACATATTTCCCGGCAACATAACGCCTTCCGGGTGAGCTGCCATTCTCTGCAGCAGTGGCACACATGGGAAGAACTTCGCAGAGAGCGGGCGCAGGAAACGGAACAGACTAGCCCAAGTGCAGCCTTACTGCGCACCCTACCAGCTATGCTGGTAACACCTGCAAAATGTAGAACCATAAACAAACATGACAGCAGAAAGCTCGGTAGTCAGATGTCTGTAACCGTGTCAGATGTCGATATAATACAATGCAATTCACAGTACTGATAAGTATGAAGCAGCACGTGGCTCTGTAAGAACTTCATTCTGCTGTCCAACAACTGGTTCACATTTAGTCACAACATACACTTTCAAGGAAAATCCACAAATTTCATGCTACAGCATGGAACTGCTCATATTTGCTAAATTGTTACTACCATCGATGGTTTCTTTGTTACACCCAACTCAGAGAACCGCTCACATACAAACACAGACAAACAATTGATATAACCTCGGCGAGCTGTGTTAACAGAATATTCATAAATACAGTGCAGCTGCTACAGGACCGAAAGCTCGAAGTCCCGAACATCCCATGATTGACCACAAACATCTGGAGGAACGCTGCCTAATCCACTGAATTCCACAGACGTCAGCCGAATCGCTAAATTCCTGCAGCAGATTGTTTCCGATACAGATCCCGTAATCCACTTTGATTCGTGTTTCCACTCCATTCCTGAAATGCAGAACACTGGGACTGACCAGGTGACAGTGGATAGCAGCGGCAGAAGCAATCACAACATTGGAACTAAATTTCTATTCCCATCGGGACAGCTGACACCGTGGCTTACCAGGAATTATAAAGCCTTAAATAAAAGGATAGTAAACATTTTGTATCCGCTGAATGACTGGATATTTCATTTCAGTGAGAATCTGTAACTTCTGTGCCTCCTGAATTCACAGCTTCGGCAGACACTCTAAGCTGATGCGTTCAAAACGACCCTGAGTTATACAGAGGATAAGTCTTCAGACGTGATTATAAGCCTGACAAAGCTACAGTTAGTTGAAAAAGTGCTTTAGTTCAACACGATTGCCTCCGATGTACATATTCAGCCGATTGAAGACAAATGCATCAAATTTCTTGGACTTTACCTCAGCAGTAACTCATCTGGTGCAAACAACGAATGAGCTCTGTCACGGAGCAGATTTTTGTTGACTAATTATTCATCTCTAAACCAAAATCACCGACACCAACTTATCTGACATTCTGCACCTGCGGTATCCCATTTTGAACTCTCCTTCAGTCCTTCACCCCACTGCAGGCCACACACAACCATGCACACATGTACGCGATCACTAACACACAGGCACACGCAGACGGACAGACCAACACACAGGCCCAGGTTGATTCGTTAAATTACTGCGGCAGTTTGATTTAGATGCAGATCCCAGAATCCACATCCCCGGTGTTTCCATTCCAGTCTTGAAGCGCGGAACACCGGGGCTGGACAGGTGACAGTGGAAATCAGCAACAGAAACTATCACAACATTGCATATAACATAAATTCCCACTAAGGGCAACTGACACTGTGGCTTATCCGAGAATTCCAAAGACTAAAATAAAAGAATAGCATACTTCCTATATTAGCAATATGACCGGATACGCCATTACAGTGAGAATATGTGAGTTCTGTTACTCCTGAATTCACAGATCCAGAAGACACTCTCAGCTGATTTGCACCTCTGAATAATTTTCCTGGTTACAGTTACTTGGCCAAGCACTTTAGTTGAACACTATTGACTCCGATGCAAATATTGGGCCGATTAAAGGAAAATGCTTCAGAATTCTTGGGCAGGACAGCAGCAGTGATTCATCAGCTGGAAATAACCGCAGGGCTCCAAACACAAAGACAAAACTTTGTCAAGGAGCGGCCGCATTTACACATTCCATTTGTTTGTTCACTAATTATACATCTGTAAACGGTGTTCACCAACACCGACAGACCGATCCCACATATCTGCCCCGCGGTTTCCCATTTTAACTGTCCTTCTGTACTTCAACTCCCTCCTGGCCACACACACACACACACACACACACACACACACACACACACACACACACACACACACACACACACACACTCACACACACACACTCACACACACTCACACACACACACACACACACACACACACACACACACACACACACACACACACACACACACACACACACACACACTCAAACACGAACAACTCTGCAGATACTGGAAATCCAAGCTGCACACATCGTGCTGGAAAATCTCTACTGAAATCCTCCAGTATTTTCAGCAGTTCCAATCTGTCAGAGGTCACATTAAACTAGAAAAGAAATGCTTCAGTCCGCGATGGAATTAGCAGACCGGAGAGTAATATAAACAGTACTATAAATTGCGAGAATGGCGAGAAATGAATGACAAGCGTCAGACTCACTGACAGATAAGTGACTATCGTTATGTGACTCTGTGTGTGTGTGTGTGTGTGTGTGTGTGTGTGTGTGTGTGTGGGGGGGGGGGTGTGTGCGCGCGAGCCATTTACCTCTCCCTCATCGACCCAGTTTTCCTCACCTACCCACAGCGAATGAGGTCATTCAAATCAGATTTTCCCTCCTGTCAAGGGACAAGGTTGAGACCAGCCGCTCCTCTCTCACACACAAGTTGTGTCACAGAGCATAGACTGACCAGCAGCTCATCGTTTCCATATTCCCAGACAGCAGAGTCATTCTGTCCCACACTGAGCCCAAGTTGCAGAAGCGCATTTTCAATACACTGAAACACAGACAGTCAATCTTTAATTGTTTTCCGTACACAGTGTTCTACAGGCAGACACAGAGGCTCATACCCCACATCTCTACCCATGGGGCTGGATGAACAGCAACAACAGCGTTGGCAGAATAAACGTGGGTTCGGTAAAAGACAAGCAAATGGACAATTGGGAAGATGAATCTGGTGTGGGTGATATGTAAAACATTTTCTGATAAACACATTGGATTGCGGGAAATGCACTTTTGTGGAGTCAAAACTAATCAGCTGGTTAAAGGCAGAGAGACGGAATTACGCCTTTCGATGTCAGAAGGCGTGACCAGTGGGGTTACAGTAGGATTGGACCGAATCCCCAGCAGTTTTCCCTACTGGGAAAAACACTCTACGCTGGCCAGACATTCCTTGCGCTCCCAATTTCCAAGTGTCCGTGGGCGTCTCCGCTTCGGAGATGTTTGGTCTCTCGTTGCTGAAGGGTTATCGTCCATGTATATTTGGAGTTCCTGGCTCTTACAGTGTTACTCATCATGTGGATCTCCATCACATTGACTCCCGCTCACCTGGGCTATTTAGATCAGCTTCTCACTGGTCATTGTACAGGGCTAAAGCCAAAACTTGTCATGACTCAGCCCACCCCTGCCTTTCCAATTTATGATTGTTTTAACTTTGACTGGTCTAAACCAGCTGGGTGGGGGCAGCAGACAGAGTCTAACGAGATTACAGGTTGCCTCTGTTGTAGGTCTGGCAGTTTACATAGTAAGCAGCAATCCTGTGAGAACGGTCTCAGATTTAGCAGGTCATTAAATGAAATTCCTTGTGAACACACGCAGTTACTTTGATTATTTAACTACTTGTCTGAGAATGGTTTAGGGATTAGCAGGTCATTATACGAAGCTTCTTGCGTCCTCGTTAATTTGCTCAATTTGCATAATCCCAGAGCAAGAATCAATTCAGATACAACCAAATCTTTGGAAAGCAAGGACAACCTGTTTGTTTGCTTCCTCTGTCCTTGATTTTACTGTTGATTCTTCTGGCCAACATCTGCCACCGCTTCATCCAAAGATATTTATCTTAGAATCACTATTCCCGATTCATTCGGTGGAGGCCCACAGGACTCCTACCGAACCCCAGTAGGTGCGGAACGGTTACATTCTGTATGAAATATTACCGATTACTAAATAAATTCATCGAATTTATACTGACCGCATTCTCTGTATTTCCTGAAAGAATTATCCGCTTTTATTTTCCATTAGTTCTGCCTTCCATCTTCTTGTTTCATATGTATTGAACAATCATTTATGAGGGTACATAAAATAGTATTACAACAGTTCCTAAACGTACTCCAAAACCCGGGGCAGCTGAGCACTTCATTTGCCTTATCAGAATGTGTATTAATTAGTTTAGTGTGTTCGGTCCAGTGATGGATTATTTCTGTGGCCGCCTCCACAATACGTGTCCAGCCTGCAGTCAAGTGAGGGATTGGTGGCCACATATTTCCACAAGTATTCATCTGTATCTGTGCATTAGGTGTGGAAGTTCTCCTTCATTATATTGTATAAACCAAATTTCAATCCTCTGTTTCTCTTTTGTTAATTCGTATCACCCGGGTCCGTTGAGAGGATTTATTCTGGGTTTACTGAGTGTTTTCCAAACAATATTATCACTGTTGGCACAAATGTCCGCCATACTATTTCTGGAACAAACTGACTCTGGCCCAATCATGGTTAATGACATCACGACAAAATACAACTTACTCATCATATTGAATGAAACCAATAAAATATATGGGTGATATCTGCTCTTATTTTCAGTAAAAATCTTAAATTATTTCTATTTTTCTTTCTAGACCATCGAATGCGGACTCTCTTTTGACTCAAGGCATCCATTTTTACTCACCCAATTCGGAAAAATTGGAAGAGGCTCTCGGATGTTTTCCTTTCCCTTTGATTTTTTTTGACGAAGGGCCCTGCTCTCTGGGTGAGGGAACTGACTATTACCCCATTGATAGGACCTGCCCCAATCTTCTTGGAACACATTTTCCTTCTTCAACTCACCCAAATCAGTACTATCATGTACATCTGGCACTGATGGTAATAACATACCTGTTTCTCCACCAGAAATTTCAGCTCGTTGATATGGTACCACCTACGGTTTGTACTTTGTCCACTGATGAACATATTTGCCTATAATTTCCTAGACCCCGCGAAAGCTTCGGTTTAAAAGAAAGAAAATATTGCTGCATTCTAATCATGACGCTTTGTCCTGAAGAACTTAGAATCCATACTGACCTGTGACTCAAAGTAAGCTCTGTGGATTCATCTCCCCTCTTGGTGGATTGCCACATAATTGGCCTCTTTCACAGACTCTCCCATTTTTGTACCCACTTTCCTGACAAAATCCCATCGGTTTCCTGTCTGACAAATTTAATCCTAAACCATTTTATATCCCTTCAATTATAAGAGTATCAGGTGTGTAACCTGTTCAATAGGCTAATGAATTCCATATTATCATCAAGGCAAAAGACAAAGCTACAAGCCACGTTGTTCCTTGATGTTCCACCACTTTTGCAATCACAGTTGTTCAGTGTTTGATTCATCCTACCACCCTTTCTCTTGACTGTGATTAACAGTGTTTATGAAATCTCTGTTAGATCCCTAAAAGAGCCATGACATCTTCCATTATGTGAGCTTTGAAATATGTGACTGAATCCGTTTCGTTGCTTCGGTCTAGTCCCCAGCAGGTGGAATTGATACTCCGGGATAGTGCACTGCAAGAGAAATTCCTTTACAAAATGTATTTTTGCAGAGGCATTTGCTAGTGTTTGTAGTAACTGGGAAAGCAGGGGAAACTGGGGAAACTTCGTCAAAGTATCTATTAGTTTCCAGAGTGAATCTATGGCCTCCTTGATTTGGCGGTAAGGGTCTAACAGAATATATCTGCAAAGTTGTCCGAAGCCCTTCAAAAGGTCTGATGTGTCGAAGTTTTCCTTTATTTGTAGTTCTGTAGGACCATATTAAGCACAAATCTAATACTTATCCACAAAATGTCCACGGCATCCTTCATCTTAGGCCACCAGCCCATTTATTTGATCATTGCTCACCTGCTCCGGTTTTATCCACATTTTACCCATTGTGCGTATTCTATCCTCATATTCTCCTACTGGTATCCGTGTATTCTGTATGGATTCATCCCATTTGCACCTTCCAAACCATACAATTTACGGGGTCAAAACAAAGGAGGCTTTGGCCATATAATCATAAAACACCAGATGTTCCCGCTCTGAGTTATTTCACCAACACTACTGAATGCTTCAACGCCATTTCTCTTATTCTCACATTCAATGGTACTGTCATATGTCCCACGTGCGAATGTCCTGTGAATCCACGTTGGATAACTTTATATTGCATCTTTATATTTTTTCATGAATGGTGTTGACTGTATTGCAGTGTCATTAAAAAGTTAACAGAGCGGCTTGAAAACTTTCCATTAACTAGAGGTCTTCCGATTTCATCACACATTTTTTCACACACCCATGTCGTTGAGACCTGATTCCGTTATGGAGACAGCGTACAATTGGCTGGATGGTGGTGCGTCCACCATGTGTTTATGTGTTATAGGTCTTTTTGGTCCCTCCAAGGGTGAAACGCCTTGCTCTGATCGTTCATGTCTCATTTTGTGCATTTTCTCTTAAAGTGCCCCCTTTGACCTTAATCACTCAACCCTTAGTTCTCCCTGTTCCTAGCCCTTTTTCCATTTCTGCTGCCCTTATTTGCCCTTTGATAGCATGGTAGGAAGGTCCCCTGCACTCATTGTTCCAAATAGACTGATATTTGACAGGCATCACCTTCCCATTATAGAGTTTCACTGGTCTGTGTGTCTCCTTTCCCCACGCTCTGCTCATCTTCAGCACCCATAGCTCAGTATGTGTGAGCTCCAGTACCGTTTTAGATTTATCGTTTCTCTGAGACGCAGCTGTCCTCAACAGGCTATTTTAGAGTTTTGTGTTCATAAACGGTCCGGCTCTCATGCTGCTCCACACTCACCCTGGAACACAGTCCATTAACTGGACGCAAATGCAGCGTGATGTTCACTTCTCCTATGGTAACTTTTGTCTAGTGCACCTACCGTGCCGATTTGTCATGACCAAAAACAATCGTCATTGCGTTCATCAAACGGTTACGAGTTCTCCAATCATGTCGTTGTATATCTCGTAAAGCTGAGTGTATATTTGGATGCAAACACATTATATTAAGTTCCTTTCCTCGCAATCATCTAGGCCATTTATTGCTCTCTGATGGATGGTAGATCGGAAAAGCGCTCAAGGATCGACTCGAGCACACATGTCCCGATATATTTCACAAAATCCTTAAGCTGCCGTACTCCTAACGGTGTGATGTGATTTGCTCCGTCTACTGTCAACTCTCTGACATTAGTTCGATAATAGTATCCCTAGCAGTTTTCCCTTCAAATCCAGACTCCTCATATTGCGGCCATTTTCACAACAGATTTTCTGAAGGTATCCACTCCAATTACACAAATCCAAGTCCTTTGGATTGCAGAGTTTCCATAATCCATCACGCTGAATTGGAAACCGCTAGCGACGCACCTCTGGTTCGCTCTGTACCTCACCCACGTGGTCCGACTCGAGTCCCTCACTGAACAAAGAGATTTAACCTCGAGCCCACAGATTCTAAATCACACATTGTAATAATAACCGGTAAGGTACAGAAAATCTGTATTTACTGACAAATAACTTTCATTGTCTCAACCTTGGTTCAGAAACTGTCTACCTGTGTGCAGCTTACAAGAATCCTTGACTCTATGTACAGACACTGATTAAAAGTATTACCCGAACTGACCATGGAGTCATCTCCACCTGCATGTCTTTTCTCAATAACCGTTAATTCCACTTCTGGGGAGGCCTGTTCTGCTTCATTGTGCAGAGAATACCCCAGATTCGCTATTCTCTGGGAAAAGCAGTTCCTCCTCACCTCCGTCCACAACCTAAATCGTGAAGCCATATCCCCAGGTTCCCGTCTCATCTACCAGTGGAAACAACTTCGCTGTCTCTATCGTATCTATCGGTTTCATTGTTTTATATGTTTGTAGGGCTTCCAAATCTAGACTACAGTCTTTAAAGATAGAAATAGAGCTGTTTTCGAAAAAGCAAGCAAAACAGTCTCGGTTGGGCACTATCATCCTCAGCTCTGCCCTCCGATATCACACTAAAGGAATACACTTCCAATCCACCGCTGAGGCATTACAGACTATAGTTACCGATTGGAGGTGCATGTGACAAAGTTCCCAGTACAGTCCAAATCTGTTACTTTACCGGTTGTAATGCCGATTATTGAGCCTGATAGAATGCAACAAATCTTTCACTTAGTCTCAGTCCTATCTTTGGTCAGTGATTAGATGTGAGAGCAAGTTTAGGGACTGGACATTTGTGAGTTCAATTCAAAGAGAAACAAAGCAATGCGTGCGCGAATCATGGAAGGCTACTCTAGTGATTGCCAGGATTGTATTTAAATGATATTTGAATTAATCCTTTCTTTCACAATAGAAACTAACTGCCTGCTCATGTCTGCTTCATCAGTTGAAACAAATTTCCAGGAACATGTGAATATCAGGGACAGCTTCTTTTTTCGACATGTATAGTCTTAGTGCGGGGGTTGGGGGGGTGGGGGCGCAATCACTCGCATCTGGTTTCCCTCTGTTCTTTAGAATATTTGACAAGGATTTTCACTCTATGATATAGACCAGTTACCGACAACAGTTTTGAAGGCAGAAACGTCAAGCTTAGATTTTTGTTTTGCCTTACCTGCGTGTTTAGATTGGGTTCTGTTGTTTGTTTGCTTTGCTGTTGATTTCAGAGTGATACACGGATTCCACACTGCCTCGTTAAATCAACGTTAAAGTGATCGATATACTAGTAATAATTATCTATTCTGGTTAGGATCAACCCGCTGTTCAAAGGTAAATTTGCATTAAGACAAATTCGTATGTACTTGAATTAGGAAGTTGAAATTCGCATTCTGGGAGGCTGGTTTGTTTCTGGAAAACAAATGGATGCTGCTGAATAATATGAAATGCTGGTTCTCAGATGGACGGTTCTATTGGTAAATATTGTTTTGATACAATCGTAGCATCTGCCCTCTAAAGAATAAACAAGATTTCGCTTTGGAGAACTTGGAATATCAGTCTGGATTCAGTATTTTTGCTTTCATCACTAGCCCCAACTCAGTAAGTTATCAAAATGCTGCAGGACGGTTTCGTTAATGTCTTTCTCTCAGAACACTGTAATAGCAGAGTCTAGATATAGTAGTCGAGTGGACTAAATATCATACCTTCCTTGCGGAACATCTCCAGCCACTGCCAAACCGGCCTTCCCTTGGTTAGCCAGTACTAAACCTATGCAGCCAGGTTTCACTAGACACCAGCCAACCTGACGTTCTGAATGCGTGCACCAGAGGAAACCCAGTCAAACGCCTTAACAACTAATATACCTCAGATAGACTGTTCTGGCTTCATCTGCCTACTTTTCACTTTTTCTTGGAATTCATTCTGGTTCATAAGGTACGACCTGCCCTCAGAAAACTATGCTGACACTCCCGAACCAGGATACGCTTCTCCAGATGCACATAAATTCTGTTTCTAAGAACTTTTCTAATAGCCTGCCCACTATTGACTGAAGACTCACTGGCCTGTAATTATCTTCACTACATTATATTTCTTGAATAAAGAAATAGCATTTGTCATTCTCTGTGGCCAGTGTTGGCGCTAATGTCATGTCCAAAAGCCCAGCAAAACCTTTGCTCGATTTCTCTAATTACCTGGATTGCATCCCTTCTTGCACCGGGGAAAGATTTATATTAAAGTTTTCCCAATTCGCAGCTCGTAATTCTAAACGTGTGCATGCCCAGTACAGCTGCACTTTTTCGCTGTATCCACATTCATCAATGTTTCTCTCACTGGGAGATATCGAAGTAAAGTATCATTAATGGCCTTCAATGTCTCCTTGCACTCCAAACACAAGCTTGCACTTTTGTCGCTGATCTCTCCCACTCTCATCCCTCTGTTTGCCACTTACCTTAATGTGGCTCTCCGAGGCCTTCTCGTGGCCCATTCTAACACTTCTAAGTACATTATGAATTACCTCCTGGCTGCATTGTGACTTTCTATAGCTCTGCCTGATCCTTTCTTCCAAATCCTTTTGTTTATATATTTCTTCTTCTAAATGAGGTGTTTCATATCTTTTATCAACCAGGTTTACGTTACACGGTCATCCGTTCGCCTCCTCAGTGGAAGTAGCCTATTCTGAATACAGTCTCGTGCTCCAATAGCAATCTCCGCATTTCTGTTGTGCATTTGAGGGTCACATCACTTCCCAAATTCGCCTACCAAGATCCTACCTAACAGCATCCATTAAGTACAGTCCATGCTATCTGATCCTGCCCAGTGTGAGGTATTAGTAAATGTGGAATAGCTGTGCTCTATCGTTCTGAAATACTGACCCGCGGAGAGATCTGCTAACTGACCCATTTCACTTTCCAGTACCAGTTCTAGAAAGGATTGTTCGCTCGACCGCCAGCCCGTTTATTGTGCCAGGACTCCTTCCTGGACACAACTGAGAGATTCTGTCACGTCTAAACCTTTTAACTAGAGGAAGTTCCCCTGAGGGTGCCTGTGACAACAGCCGTGTTGATATGGCACCTGAGCACAATCTGTCTCCCGATCTGTCACTGTCTCTGTGCACTGTTTTCGTTTTGTGATGGGAGCTATGTACAGAATATTCTCAAACGAGTGTGTGTTCACTTCCTATTGCGCAGTTCTACTCACAGTCGATTAACGTACAATCCCATCACAGTGTTCTCCCTTTCTGCAGCTGTTATACTGTCGCACTCTCCCTGTATTTAAAACGCTTTCCCTTTATTCTCTTTTACCCGACTACGGGTATTTTGAAACATTGCACCCCGAAGAGTCCGGAAGTCATTCCTCTCCTTGTAATTGAATTGACTTAATATCCTACCTGCATCACATTCATGACGAATAAAACCCTTCAGGTTATCTCTCTGTTTAAATGTGTAATGTGCACTAACAGTAATTTATAATAATTTATAATAAATAGAACAGTCAATTTAACACAGAAAAAACACTCAGATCAGCGTGAGTTAATCAGTTTGGTTGCCTGGTTAATGAAGCTGTCCTGGAGCCTGCTGTCTTGCCTTTTATTCTGCGGTACCGTTTCGCGGATGATTGTGAAGTCTCTGAGATTGTTTGGAAATCATTCATTTCAGGATGACAAGGCACATGACTGTTTGATTTTATGACGTTTTTCCAATCCTACTGAAGTAATCTAAAACTCCGCTGAATACCCATTATTGCACAATTATCTACACCGATGGTCATTTAACGTAAACAGATACTTCATTCCATACTTCAGCTCTTGTCTAAATTTCTTCTGTGTCAGTGTATAGATACAAGTATTGGTGCACATACTAAGAGCTTCCAACATGACCCCAATTTGCTGTAGTATATATACCGGGGAATTCAAATATCTGTCCTGATAAAAGTAATTTTCCAATTGCCATGTTAGAGTATGAGCTCCGTAGGGAATCCAAAGTAATATGAAATTCGCAGAAATTGCAAACAATAATATCATCGATTTTCTGCGGTTTTCTACCTCGATATCTTTCAGATTATCGATACTCTTCCGAAGCTTTCTGCGGACTCTATTTGCCGCAATTATGTGTCTTACTGTTAACCCATTTAAGGCTAGAATTAAGCCGATTGGTAGCAAAGGTGTAACAACGCTATCCAGCAATTCGTATCCTTTCCACACGGGTAAAGTAGAGTAATCTTGTGAGAAGATGCAACGCCACGGTATGTTGTCAATAATGTCGTAAGGTTCAACGGCAAAGTAGATGGGGACACTTTTCCCGGTGCTCACAATAACCACGGTCACCAGAACCACCGTTGCTGTTCTCTCGGTGCAGTATCGTTCCCCGAGCTTTCGACAACATATTGCGATGAAACGATCGAAGGTAAAACTGACTGTAAACCAAACAGAACAGTCTCTCGTGATAACAAATAATTCGAGTATCAGAGCGCATACAGGAGTGATGAGCAGAGTTCTGGAATAAATGTAGATATTGATGGTCTGTTCCCGTAAAGCATGTATGATAATCAGCATCAGATCCGCTGCTGCCATTCCAACCAGGTAACGGGTGATACATTTGGAGAGTCCGCATTTTCCCCGAGATAGGAGCACAATCGCCGTTAAATTAACTACAAGAAATTTGGAGAATGATAAAAATCACAGGAGTATCGTGATTTTGAAGTCCTACCATTTTTCCAATGGTATGTTTTTTTTTGGAAGTGAAAACAAGAAATCTAATTTGTGCGGATTCTGCCCGGGCACTCTGGCTAAATAATAATAGACAGAATTAGCAATGGGTTGGCTACTTTCCGATAGATTAGGGCCGGGCATATGATCTTCACGACTCACATACCAGTGAAGGTCGCTCTCTCCATATGCAACACCATTTCCATTATTTGAGGTGAGGTAACTGAAGGGATTAATTGTAGTGAAATAATGAGATTTACTGCGTAAGTTATAATTTAGTGATTATGTTCTTTCGATTGTCGGTCAGTTGAAACAGCTTTGGATCAGGAAAAGCGACCACTGTCTGTTCAGAAAGCCGAGCCGAAACTATAGAACGATGGCAATATCAGAACCAACGCAATTGTCAAAACGAAATAAAAAGCAACAAGCAGAAAAGATATGAAATCTGAATAAGAAACTATCATGTGCTCGTGTCTTCAATTCTGGAAACAAATTTCAGACGAAAATACCATCTGTGCTCAGTAAAAGTCCAAACAGTGAAGCAGAACAAAAGCAAAATGACGACGGGACCATTCACTAAGTGACCAGCTCCAGTACCTTACCAGGGATACCGATCGCTACGATTGCAGGATAGAAAACGCTCGCGATGTAGTAAATCGCTGGATATCCCATATTCCGTTAGAGGCAGCGTTCAGTTGTACGGAACAATCCAACTGCTCACTGGTGTTACAAAGTTATATACAAGTGAGAGCTATTCCACGTAGGCAATTAATGTGGATATGATGTCTGTCGCATGAGGGACAATCTGCTGCAAGAACAGTTAATGAAAGTGTTTTTCTGACTCTATTACCGTGACATAAATGTGTATCCCCAAGGGATGTTACAAGTTGTTAACTTTTAAACAAAAGATAATATGAATGTTGCCAGTGTACATTCCAAGACATCCGACGTCAGCTGTTGAAATGGGCCACTTTATGATAAATGTTGTTTCTAACATAGACAATCATCGTGAACAATCAACATGGACAATCAATTTCAAACAAAATGATTTCGTCCCATCCAGCGACCACAATTGCTTCTGACATTCAGGGCGGGACATTAGCTTGGCAGGGGGAATTTGGCATATTTTATTCAGAGGGAAGATGGGATCATTCGTTTCTGTCGCTTATTCTCGTCATTTCGAGTCATTTGAATGACAAAAGTCAGAGTATCATCTGATGACACATCAAAATAAAACACATTGCACATATGTTCTTCTGAACATATAAAAGAGATCGAAGTAATATTCCAGGGACCTTTCTAAGAAGAAGTTTTGATCCCACGCGAATTTAGTTACGGCTTCAGGACGGTTTGATGAAAGTTCTTTTCTGAAATAGCAGAGAGTCAATAGTTGATACTTTGACTCTGAGAATTCTACAGCAGGGATTGGTGTTAGGCCGGTTGTTAATTATCATGTATGCTAATGACTTAGATGTCGACGAAGATATCAGAGTCAGAATAATTTTATGACAACCCCTATGTTGGGAGCACTGTTCCAGCCGGGAACTCTATCCAAGCTTGTAGCTTGATGTGGCTGGCTAGGAAATGGACTGAAAATAGCAGGTGGCATTTAATATCCGCAAGTGTGAGATAATCTGCGTTGTGCGGAATGGTAGAACAGATTTCGAAACACGTATTCAATGTGCAGACTATAGTGCGCTGCATTTAAAAAAGAGACCTGGCGATAGAGATCGATGATTACAGCAAATCGGCGACACGAGCACATTGGCTCGTATTGAGCTGTCATCCCATTGGCCTTCACAATTAGATCACTGAGTACAAGAGTTGGGACGTTATGTTGAATCTGCACAACACTTTGGTAAGGCCACAGACTGAATATCGTGGACGCCTCTGTCCAGTTACTTACAGCTTTGAAATACCAATAAGCTTCAGTAATTTGCAAGGAAGAGTTCGGGAAATAAACAGGGTGAATGCGGCAGATTTTCCCCAACCAGGGACAATGGTTGTACATTGGTCTCCACATTGTCCACAATGGTCTCCACATTGTCGTACTACAGACGCTATAGAGAGGGTGTGTTGATACTAGACAGACAGTAAAGAGGAGATTTACAAGGATGTTTCCTGGATTAGAGGGCGTACCTTAGGTGAACAGGCTGTGTGTACTTGGAGTTTTCTCCATGTAGTAACGGAGGATAAGAATTGACCTGAAAGAGGTGTATAAGATGATGATAAGCATCGATCGTGTGGATAGTCAGATGTTCTTTTTATTTCCTCAGGGCTGAAATGGGTAACACAAGGTGGTAGAGTTTTAAGGTGCTTGGACATAGGTGCAGATAATATACCAGGGGTATGTTTTTGACAAAGAGAGTGGTGTGTGCAAGGAATGCACTGCCGGCAGCGGTGGTGAAAGCGGATAGAATAGGGTCTTTACAAAGCATTTTAAACAGGTACATGGAGCTTACAAAAATAGAGGGCGAGGCTCTCTAAAAAATCTAGGGAGTTCCTGGAGTGGGTTACATATTCGGTACAGAACTGCGGACTGAAGGACCGTTAATAAGCTGTAAATTTCTATGTTCTCTGTTTATCCTTTGAGTGAATCTACAACTAGAGTTCATTGGCTTGGGGAGCAAATTAAAATATGCAAGTAGTCTGTAGTCTGTAACCCCCTGGGTCGCCTCGCACAGCACGTTCCCGTCTAGGGGGAGCAGCCTTCGGCCCCGCCAAACTGGGTAATCAGCTGGGGTGGATGCTGTGTGATGTCCCCGCCTCGCCCAAAAACAGACAGTACACCATATGCGATTAAATGAGTAAAATTTATCAAGGTTACTATCACTAAGTGATTAATAACGATACAGTATATATGAAGAAAAAAGTAAAGAAAAGGCGCCAAACTTATCAAAGTCCAAACCACTTCGTGCAAACCGTTGAACCTCAATTACCGAAGTCTTCTGGCCACCATTCGATCCCCTCCGAACTCCTCGACTGGCAGCTTAGGACCATCCGAAGTGGTCAACCAAGCACATCTAGCTTCATCTCCTCTCCTCGGAGAACCTCCTGGCCTTGGACCCCCTCTTGGGGTCCGTTCCTCGCCCTACTTACAGCATCGCGTCCTCTCTCTCTCTCGCACACCCTCGCGCCCATCTCCCCAAAAGTCCCCCAACAATAGCTTACAGATTCAGAAGAAAGAACAACATTAATCCCAATTGGTTAACAAAGGAATACAATTCTCCTTAACAGTAAATTTTAACCCAAACAAGCTTCCAGCACTCTCTCGCAACAAAGAAGCATTCCTGCTTTTAACAAAAGAAGAAGCCATTTTGATTACATACACAGTACAAAGAAAAAAGAAAAAAAAAGCATTTACAAGTCTATGTAGTTTCTCACTCCGAGGGTCGAGTGCGTGTGGAAGGAACTGCAAGCATAACTGGTAGATTCGGATACAATTGTATCATTTCAGTTAAGGTTGTGTCGGTACGTGGATGAGAGAGAGCGGAGGAAGCAGATAAATAGGGCAAAGCTGAAGACCATAGAGGGATGAGGTAGATGCACCAAATAGCCTATTTATCTGTAGTAATAATCTGTGACTTCATGACTATCTCTGTTCCATTTCTCCATTCAGTGTCTTCTCATTTTCCGCCTCGACAACGGTTACGTATTTGCAGAACAGAGGGTGTGTTAAAACTCACATTTCAATCCCATTTTCTTCTGCTTTTGTGGAACAATCTTCTCCATGTCATTTGTGGAACTCGGACCAATGGGCGGTCCGCGGCTTATTGGAAGAACAAAGTCTCACCATTCTGCATTCAGTGTGGAACTTGTACCAATGTGTAGCCCTCGGGTGCCTGGAGGAAACTTCACGTGTGTATCTAACCTGCAACTGGTGTCGATGTTGCGGCCCACGGTTCACTGGAGGATGGCTCGCCTCTCTGTACCCATCGTGGAACGGGTATCGATGTGCGATGTGCGGGACTGTTATTATCACCGTGGGCTGACTCACCACTCTGTACCCATTGTGGAACTGGTATTGACGTTTGATGTGCGGGACTGTTATTATCACCGTGGACTGACTCAACACTCTGTATCTCTCGTGGAACTGGTATTGACGTTTGATGTGCGGGACTGTTATTATCACCGGAGGCTGACTCACCACTCTGTATCCATCGTGGAACTGGTATTGATGTGCGATGTGCGGGACTGTTATTATCACCGTGGGCTGACTCACCACTCTGTATCCATCGTGGAACGGGTATTGATGTGCGATGTGCGGGACTGTTATTATCACCGTGGGCTGACTCACCATTCTGTATCCACAGTGGAACTCTAACTGATGCGTGGCTCTCGGCTTATTTTAGAGGATCTCAGCGCTGATCAAACGCTTTTCCACTTTCACACTTCGAATACGATTGCGCTCACTGCGCTTTCCTCACCGTATGATTCACCTTTTATTTTATTTTTTATTATTAGTAGTTCGGAAACAGCACCATTTTTTTGCGTCAGCAATTCAGTTCAATTCCAACTCCGACATTTTATTGTCAACTGTGCAATAATCAATACATCCGTTTCCTTCATCAATACATCAACGCTCGTATAATGGTTTGATTTGTTGATTTATGTGATATTTGTGTTCTTACCAAGGCGTCATTTGTTATCTGTCTCCAGTTGCGCCTCCGATGGCAATGATTTTTAGTATTTTAGCCTTTCAAGTCGCGAACGGGAAGAGGAAGAGAAGAACAGTCACAGACTGAGATGCATTTCTCGGCAAAGCAGGTTTCTGACTCTCACGGGGACTCTGAGGTGGTGATTTTCCCGGCAAATGTGGTCAATGCTCAGACGCTGGAGGTACTGCCTGAACGAGCACTATCCAGGTACACACTGCAGAATGAAATGGGATGAAGCGGGATCCTCAATGGATGACACCAACATTCCTATTGACTTGCTGATGATTTAAATGTGGAATATTCCATCATGCTCTTGTTCCGTGTCATCTGTGGACACAATGTAGGATATTTTAGGAAGCAAGTCATAGAGTAATTCTTCGAGGTGAATCTGTGCATCATTTAGCAAGCCAGTATGAACCTTATTCTGTCAATCTACCTGGAATTCACTTGGTTCCATTTTTATAAACCTGACGCAGATCCACCTTGATAGGAACAGCAGAGCACGTTCACACGTTCATACGCTAATGCAGAAAGCATGGATTTTAGAGTGTGAATGCGAAGCGACAGTCTTCCACAATACGGTCGCTGAATTTATATTGGGACCCACCAATGTGGAGTTATTATTCAAACTAACAAATATGTGATTTCATACACTAAATACCTTGTGCGCACACCTGCTAAGTACCCCTGACTCTCCTGGATAGTCAACGAATAGCAAAAGTATGATCTGGGCGGAGGAAAGAAATCTATCCAGTTCCTCTCTCTTGCCACTGTAATTTCATTTACTCCACTGAAATTCTGATATACCTGACATTCGCTTTTCCTTTATTTCTATCGAACTTCTTTCTAATGAGTTGCTTTAATCTTTACACAACAGAGCAAAGCCGTCCCCTCTAGCTTCTTGCCTGTCCCTCGATAAAATGTGTATCTTGACATTAACTCTAAGCTATAACCTTCTTTCAACTATGATTTAGCTGTATGCCAATCTGTAAGTGTGATACAAGTTCATCTACCATCTCTAGTGTACTGCGTCCATTCAATGTAACACCATGAGTCCTGGGTTCAGACATTTAAATTTTTCACACATTTACATTGCAACTCGTCCTCCTAACTGAAAGGTTGCCCTGTCAACAGCCTTTCTTATCAAGGAGCCTCTCTACACGTTGTCTCTGCTAGTAAACGAACGTCTGCACCATCCAGCAGGCTCCTATTCCCGTAACAAATGAATTTAAACCCACCCGAACAACGCAGGCCAACCTGCCCGCGAGGATGTTGGATCCCTCGGGTTCAGTTGCAACCCATCACTTTCGTACCGGTCATACCTTCCCCAGCATCTCCTCCACAATCGCAACAACCAACTGATTCTCAACATGAACACCGATGACCGAAAAAGCAACAAATCGTCCCTGTGACGAAGGACCCGAGGCATAACCTACACTCCTCAGAGATAGTCTGCCTGGTCTTAGTGGTCGCATAACCCGGACCTATGATATACACCAACTGTTCACACGACCATACTCTAACAATCCCATGGCTGCAGCAGTCCCTGATCATTGAGTTGGAGGGGCTAAGCAGAGCAATTTTCTGAGCAGGAGAGCTAACCATGCTCAAGTAAAATCTGCAGTCTAGAGTGGGAGGGAACCACTTCGTCTACCTGCACAAAAATGATTCCAATATCTTTTCAGTGGATTAGTGGATAAAGCACATTAAGAATGAAAAGGGGTGCAGCTTGTGTTCAGTGGTGCGTAAAATGGAACTCACCGGGGAACCGAAAATCATCGAGTCTACATCACTTTCAGCGTTATACAGCTGCTTCTTTTTGCTGATCTCTCATACTGAAAATAACATAGTAAATAAAATTGTTATCCTATCCTGTATGCGTGTACATATATTCTAATAATTCAACATATTGTGAAGAATGCTGCAAATAAATGTTCAGGTTTGTGTTGTTCCAACCAGGCTGTGTTCAACAGCACAGAGAATTATTGCACATCGCAAATCGGATTAATTACAGTCAGAAATAGATGTCGTTAACCCGCTGTAGCTCAGCACTTTCAGAATTAAGGAATATGTCAGATTTTGGTATAAAATAAAATACGACACGTTATCATTGAATATTTTGCAATAATTTAACGTTTGTCCCTATGGGAGTAAACATTCCAAGGAATGAGTCTCTGCAGATGAGGACGGATGTGAAACACAGCCTTGATGAATCTGCCCGAAGTGTCCGCTAATCATAACCAGACTCATCTCTGCGACCTCCTGGAGAGCCACTCCTTGCATTGGAATTGCATTACAGCAGACAGGATGCAGACACATTGGATGCAGTGTTGGAACATTTGAACCATCACGGACTCTTGCATTGAATATGTAGAATGGTCTGCACTGTCAAAGCAAGATACTGAACACTCTGATGTTGTCATTGCTTCTCTGGAACACAGCTGAGCTGAGAAGATGATGTCACTGAAGTACAAACTGCCGACGTCATTGTTTTTCCACCCCGACTATTGACCATGGTGATAATATTGTTGTGCCTGGACCCTTAACACTGATCTGAGTAGTAATATATCAACCTGCCATCGTCATTCCCAAGGGAGCCATATTTCAAATTCCTCCCCTCTGCGTAGAACTCAGTTTGGGAACTATCAATTGTGTTCCCTGCAGTCAGATGATCGCGACTGCATGTAATAAAAACATCAATAATTGCTCTACATTGCTACTCCATCTACGATCCTGCAGCTTCAGGACCAATCTCAGATGCAGGATCACGGCCTACCCCATGCATCGGCTATGATCTTAAATGTGCAACCTGTATGTCGTTATTATAAAGCCAACAGATAGCAATTTGTTAAAACGCATTTGGTTCGGATCCTACATAGATAAGCCACTGCACAGCTCATTGACAATTATATGATGTGAATTGTGGACGAGTCGGAAGGCCATTGAAGAAAAAAAAATGAGGGAGTTGGGGGTTGATGTGGAACACCAGAGGGAGATAATGGGCGGACAATGAGGTAACATGGGAAAGGGACAAGGTGTAGTAAATGCTGACGGGGTATAGAAGTCATTACTGGAATTTCGAGAAATTCATGTCCAAGATATCAGGTTGGAAGCTACCCAAACGGAATATAAGTAGTTGTTACCTCAACCGAAGTTTGACCTTATCCGACAGCGCAGGACGGAATGGATGGACATATCGGCATGGAAATGGTTATTGGAATTAAAATGGACAGCCACTGGGAAGTGGTTTTTCTGGCGGACGGAGTTCGGCGAAACAGCCACCCAATCTACTTCGGGTCTCGCCGATATACAAAAGGCCACACCGGGAGCAACGAACATAGGATATGACACAAAGAGACTCACAGGTGAAATGTCGACTCAGCTTGAAGAACTGTTTGGGACTCTAAATGGTAGTGACGTAGGAGGTGTCGGGGCAGTTGTAGCGCTCCCGCTGCTTGCGAGGATAAATGCCAGGAGGGAGATCAGCGGGGAGGGAAGAATGCAAAAGGGACCGATCCATGTGGAAAGCAGAAAGTGGGAAGGAGGGATCCAGTTGGAGGTGGCGATTTCTTGGAGAATTTTGTGCTGGACACCAATGCCAGTGGGGAACCCTATCCCTGGAAACGTGACGGAAGGATGTGGTAACAGCAGACTTGATTCAGATTGAAGAGACGAGACTGAGGACAGCATTAAATACAGAAGAAGGGAAGACTTTTATTGAAAAATGGAGGACGCCCCCTTCGTTCCAGAATAAAAAGCATCAGCATGAGAGTTGATACAGTGGAGACGGAGGAATCGGTGGAAGTGGATGGCGTTTCCACAAGCAGCAGCATAGGACGAGCTACAGTCTGGGTAGCTGTGAGACTCCGTGGGTTTATAATAGATGTCGATGGATAAGCCGTCTCCGCTGTGAGATCGAAAAAAAGGATGGAAGATATCGGAAATGGGCCAGGTTAATTTGAGGTCAGGGTGAAAGTGGATGAAATCCATCAGTTCAGCACGGGTGCAGGAAGCAGTGCCGATGCAGTCGTCGAATTAGCGTAACATTTACGGTTCTCACGTCACATGTCCGAATACTTACTTCAGCGCAATGCATAGAACTGACAAAACTACAACTATCAACAAGAATCATTGATTCCAAGACAGTGTCTACCATCAGTATGAGTAGACAAAGTTATCATCTTGAGTAGACTCGGTAATATTCGCCATTGGGCCAAGGACTAACTGTTAGGAAGTGGCCGGAGGTCGGGTTGGGGTTGAGGGTTTGGTGGCGGTGGCGTTGAGCGGAGATGTAATACAGACACCAGGCGGATGCAATTACCAGTGGCGAGTGACGGCCAACCATTTGGCAGATATACAGTGGTATGCAAAGTTTTGGGAATCACTGGTCAAAATGTCTGTTACTGTGAATATCTAAGCGAGTAAAAGATTACCTGATATCCAAAAGGCATACATTTAAAGATGACACACTTATGTAATACGTTAAGCAAGAGAACTTGTTTTTTTTTATTTCAATCTTTTACATTAAAAAAAACAAATACAAGGAAAAGTGCCTGCAGCAAAGGTTTGGGGACCCTGCATGGACAATAGTAACACCGCCTTTGGCAAGTATCACAGCTGGTAAACATTTTCTGAAGACAGCTGTGTGTCTTTAAATTTTTGTTTTGGGAGATTTTCGCCAATTCTTCCTTGCAAAAGTCTTCTTGTTCTGTTAGATTCTTGGACACTGCTGTTTTGAGGTCGATCCACAGATTTGCAATGTTGTGTAGGGCGGGGGACTTGAAAGCATGGAAAACCTTCAGCTTGCGCCTCCTGAAATGTCCATTGCGGATCTAGAGGTGTGTAGGGTCATTGTCCTGTTGTAGAATCAATCCTTTTCTGATCTTCAGCTATCTTACAGACGGCGTGATGTTAACTTCCAGAATTTGCTGGAGTTTAAATAAATTCATTCTTCCCTCTACTCATGGAATGTTCCCCATGCCAATGGCTGTAACACTTGCCCAAAGCATGTACGATCCACCCCCATGATCAACAGTTGGAGAGCTGCTCTATTCATGAAATTATGCACCCTTTTTTCTCCAAACACACCTCTGCCCATTGCGGCCAAAAAGTTCTAAGTTAACGACATTAGTCCACAGGAGTTGTTTTCAAAATGCGTCACGCTCGTTTAGATGTTCTTTTGGAAACGTCCGACGCTAAACTTTCGGTAACGACGCAGGAAAGGTTTTCTTCTAATGACTGTTCCATGAGGGTTATATTGATGCAGGTGCCACTGCACAGTAGAACACTCCAGAGCTTGTAAATCTTCCTGAAGGTCTTTTGTAGTCATGCAGGGATTTAGATTTGTTATTTTAGTATTCCTGCGAACAGTTCTCTTGGAATGATTTCTTCATCTTCCAGAACTGAACGTGACCCACACCGATTCTGTTTACTGCCATGTTTTAATTACATTACGAACTGAGGAAATGGCTACATTAAAAAGCCTTGTTATCTTCTTATATCCTTCAACTGCTTTGTGGACATGATTTATTTTAATTTTCGGAGTTCTTGGCAACTGCTGAGAGGAGCCCATGGCTGATGATTGATGCGAAAAGATTTGAGCAGGCAGTTTATTTATAAAGCTTTGAAATATGCATGACCTGGTCATTCCGAACGATAACTGTGAACAAGCCATAGCGCTAACAATCTAATTAAGGCCTGAGACCTTGTTAAAAGTTAACTGAGAGCTCAAATCTCTTGGGTTACCTATACTTTTGCTTGGTGCTCCTTTCTTTTTTATTTACGCTAAGATTGTACAGAACAGGATTAAGACAATAATCTTGCGTAAAATGTTGAAAAGAATCTCTCTTCTTTAATTTATGACTTTTGGAGATAATTTCATCTTCTGTTCATTTAACTATTCACACTAACGGAAAAATTGAACGAGGTGCCCAAATTTTTGCATGCCACTGTATCTAGTTATTTTTGCTCTTATTTAACCAGCCGCGAAGGCGAACCTCCTTGCAGAATAGGACAAACAAAATGGGATTCCGCTGGTGGCATGTCACATTCTTCTTCAGTCACCGGTGAGTTTATTTTCCAATGTGAGGCTTTGAATGCAAATGAACGACTCTGATCACGTAAACCAACGCAGAACGTTGAAGTAAATAACCCCAGGCCGGACACGTGTAGACGAGAGCAGGACAACGAAAAACACCTGACCATTGAGGACACCTGTCACAGGTATTACCGTTTCTATTATTTCGTTGCCTATTGGAGGGGGTGGGGTACTCCGGGAAGCTGTAGCTGAACACTTCTATATCTAATTGGTAATTCTTAAACAGCAGTATATTTTGTCAACGTTGGCAAAACACCGTGAACAGAATGGCCTGTCTAGTGTAGTATACAATGTCCTCCTTTCTGTTAAATTTACAAAACATGCGCACCTTTAAAACGCTGTACACCAGCTAATGAACTACTATTGTTACGTATTCAGGCAACAATAAATATATGAGTTCGGCAAGGATTTCTTATAACAAACAACACGTTTATTAAACACCGAAAACAAACACCCCAAAAGTAAACAAACACTACCGTAACCGGAAACAGCTGCTGAGCGGCTGTTCAAACAGTTCGTAAAGTGATATTCCAAAAACAGTTCTTTAAAGTGGTATTGCCAAAAGTTCGATATGCTCACAGTCCATTTAAAAGGAGAGACTTTACAGGACGATTTAGGTTCTCTTTCACGTCGCTTGCTTCGATCCCCGACATCGAACTTCCCACGAAGAATTCACGAAACAGAACGGCTTAAAGGCACTGACCTTTCCTTCTCCACTACCTTCAATCCTTTCTAGGTAAACCTAGGGATTAACACGAAGATAGTCAATGAAATCCTTCCAAATAAGGATCAAACAAAGGTCGCCCCCGTTTCACCGTAGAAAGTGATTCTCCTCGATCTTTAACTTCCAACTTCGAATCTTCACTCTCCTCTAATTTCCTCGAACTAACAGAATCATAAAGAACCTGCTGGCAATAACCTTTTAAACTTTAGGCATTAAATAAAAACTTCATCCTTCAACTAAACTGCGTCATCTCTTAAAACACGCAATGGCATGAAGACAACCTGGCAAATCCAGCCTCGAACTGCCCCTCCTCACAGGGTGGGGTCTACCTTTTACAACCTGTAAAAAAAAAAACCGTCACATGATCTCTACTAGCGGGAAAATGACGTCACCACCATCACAAGACCATCACCTCAAGTCCAGTACAGCTTCAACCCCAGTCACATGACAAGGGCTCCACTGACATGTGTCACGAGGACGTAACACTATAATAAAGAGACTACTGAACGACTGTTGCAATGATGGCTCATGTAGCTTTGAAGGATTTGTACTATGACAAGAAATGTATTCGTAGGTGCGTAGAACTTTATCCACTTTGCAACTCTGATTTGCGTTTATTGGGTGCAGTCCTTGTTTCATTTCATGAGTCCTGACATCTGGAATTTCCACATACTGGTCGTATCATGCACAGTGTCAAATGATGCAAAACACTTTATTAGTTCTTCCACCACTCCATTGCCCTCTATTCCTATACATCCAACATGGTTTCCCAGCGGTCCAATATCTATCTTGTCACTTGATGCTTAAAAACTTCGGGTATCGTCTTTAATATTATTGGCTAGCGTAATTCCGTATCACTTCATTGCATTCTTAATTACATTTATGCTGCCTCCTGCCGTTGTTGTATTTTTATAAAAGTTTCAATTCTATATCCCCAGTAATTTCTATTCTACGAAATGCCTTCGCTATGGTTATTGTGTTGGCATTGACTTCTCTTGTTTGACATGGTAGTGTCAGATTTCCTTCTAAATTCATGTTCCTCTTTTTCATGCTTGCACACTGTGCCTTCTAAATTCCTTTCGGAAATTCCAGCCATTCCCTCTCTGCTGTCATGCTGCTCATGTTTTAGTTTTTTTTTTCCCCACTCAGTTCTGGCGAACTCCTCTCGCAGACCTAAGTAATTCACTTTACCCACTCTAATTCAGATAGATATGAGTTTAGATTCTTCTTCTCAAATTTCATGATGAATTCGATCATATACGATATTTTTCCCCAAAGCGTTATTTTACCAAGCTCTCTGATCACTTCTGCATTTTTACACCCCACGCAATCCAGAATAGCTTATCGCCCAGTGGGTCGAACCACCAGCTGCCCTTTTAAGCCACTTTGCAAGCATTTTCGATATCCCTACCTCTTGGAATCCAGCACCAACGTGATTTTTCCATTCTCCATGCATGGTGAAATCGGACATTTCTCCTCGTCATTTCCGCACGCATATTCTATCTCCGGGAGTAATTTGTAGACCACATCCTTTCTACTTTCTTTTGGCGGGGGTGGTTGCGGATGGTGGTGTCTGTAAATATTTCACATCAGGGTATTTTATCATTCTTACTCCTTAGCTCTATCAACAATGATTCAGCACCTTCCGATCCTATATCACCTCTTTCCCAGCAATAGATTTTATCTTTAACTAACAGAGCAACGCCGTCCCTATACTTCCTTGCCTGTTCATTCGATGCAATGTGTATCTTTGACATGAAGCTCCCAGCTATAATCTTTCAACTATGATTCAGTGATGCATATACACGTATGCTGATCATTAACTGCGCAAAAGCTACTTCGAACCAAATCCAGTATATTCAGTCCTGTCCCATTCCGTTTTTGCCTGACTTTTAAGATTCAAATCAACTTCTTGGCTGATCTGTTGCCCTATATTCAGCCTTTCCTCTGTAGGAGTCTCATTACATGCTGATTCTGTGTGTCAACCAACTACCGTATCTTCAGCATTATCAAGCCGAGCCCATTCTCCTAACAAATTAATTGAAGCCCACCCGAACAACTGGAGCCAACCTTCCCGCAAGGACAATGGACCCCACTGGTTCAGTTGTAACGCGGCCCTTTTGCACAGGTCGTAACTCCCCAGGATCTTCTCCAAAATCTCAACTGCAAATCTCCTTCACACCGTTACTGCCGATGAGTAAAAATGCAACAATGTGTTCGAGGACCCCAGAAATAATCAACAGATTTTGTCCGCCTGGCTTCACTGGTGGCAAAGCCATGACTTGTAAAATAGACCGCCGGTTCTTAGGATCATCTTCCACCCGCTACCATGGCTGCACGTCACACTGATCGGCGGGGGGTGGAGAGTGGGGTTGCCGATGGGAAGTGTTGAGAGGGGTTGCAGGCGGGTGGTGCGCTTAGCAGGAGCTTCACAATGCTCAATGTGATCAGAGGCCCAGGTTCTGCAACTTCTCAGTCAGGATTGTGGGAATAATGGGATCAAATGCTGACCTCCAGCCGATGAACAACATCCTGGCATAGGGGCTTGAGTTGTCTTGGTGGTCTAAATCCATGTGGAGGAGCCATTGAGATTTCGTCTGCCGTGGACCTATTGAGGCGATAGGAAAATTACAATGGGTCTGGATCCTTGTTGAGACAGCAGTTCAGTCTTTTCATGAATAAGTTCACCGTATTTTATCATTCCTGCTCCTTAGCTCTATCAACAATGATTCAACGCCTTCCGATCCGTACGTTTCAGCACCATAGATGTGAATACTACCGGGCAATAACCATTAAGGCAGGTCATATTATTCTTATTGGCATTGGTATAATTGTTGACTTTTTGAAGCAAGTAGGAACTTCTGCCCTTTGCAGTGAGAGGTGGAAAATTTCCATGAGCTATTTGGCTGGCATAGGTTTTCAGCGCCTTACCAGTTACTCTCATTGGCCTTCCCCCTTGCGAGGTTTCGCGCTGTTTGCAGCAGCTTAACTTTGGGCTCTGAGACAAGGATCACAGGGTTGTCAGGTACAGCAGCGATCGTCACAGCTGTAGATGTGTTCTCCCTTTAAAGTGAGAATAGAAGGCGTTGAGATCATGTGGTAGTGAAGTACCGCTGCAATTTATGCTGTTGGGTTTCTCTTTGGGGAAAGTAATGTCTTGCAAACCCTGTCCAGGCTGCCGTACATCCGATGTCGCTTCCAACCACTGCATGCCTGATTGGAAATTATATGGAATGAACACAAACAGAAATAAACTTTTTTTTTAATATCTCCGACAACGGAGCGAAACGACTGAACAACGCAGTAATATAATTTGGTAGCAAAAACTTTGCTCATTTCAACTTTAGCTTCTGCGCAGTCAATGATCCAAACTCCACGTGTGTAGTATAAACTTATACACAGGATAAGTCATAATCAGCAACTTCTGCATTACATCTAGTGGTGGTATAATCAAAATTGTACAGCTATCTCAACCTGGGAATCAGGGCACTATTCAGACAATCGAGTACAAATTCAAATTCATTCCACTCTGGAGAGCGACAGCTATCACATACATAACTTATTTCTTAAAATGAACACACTCAACAATGAATGAATAAATGAATGAATAAACAAACTAACAAACAAACAAATAGATAGAACGATAGATAGATAGATAGATAGATAGATAGATAGATAGATAGATAGATAGATAGATAGATAGATAGATAGATAGATAGATAGATAGATAGATAGATAGATAGATAAATGAATAAATAAATAGGCATGTAAATTAGCAAGCAAGCACATAAATGTATAGATAGATAGATAGATAGACAGACAAACAGACAGACGGAAACAGAGAAAGATAAATAAATTAATTAATAAACGATTGAATGAATGAATGAATAAAGCAAGCAAGCTGTGGATCTTACAAGCGAGCAACTAACTATACAAAATCATAGCAGATTGTTGTTTAATATCAGTAGCATGTGATTGCACTGATACATTCACTGCATTTCCAGTCCCATTATTATCCACAAGAAGAACTAAGCTGCTTGTCCAGTCCAATTATGTTCCACACTAGCAATGTCGCTGCCACAACAGCATAGCTGACAATGCAAAGGACTGTCTTTAAACATGTCACTCAGTAGAACCGTACATCAAAAATAATTCCCAATTATCATTGATCCCATTGTCACGGATTACGGAGGGCAGGTCGGACCACATTCGTAACATATTGAATTGTCAATACCCGCTCACATGCCAGCAAATATAACTGCTGTCAGTTGTATTTGCCATCATTGATGGGATTTCTTGCATGAAATGATTAAGATCATATGCTTAAAAGAATATCAGTTAACACAAGTTATTGGTGAGGAATGCTCGCTGTGTTTTAATTTAGTCGACTGTAGTTACACTCCGAGAAGAGCGTAGAAAGTGAGTGTTTACACGTTGAGCGTGGGTCGCATAGCTTCTGTAAAGCTAAAGGAATTTGTTACCTTTATACCAAACAAATTTGTGATCTATATGTACTAAATATGATCACTGTTGAATTGATAACAAACTGAGTTCCATAATCATGTACGGCTTGTATTCAGTATATTGACGTAATGGTGCCGAGAGGAGAATCTAATAATATCTTTATTTCACTAGCTAGCATGCAATACACAACAGTGCTTGTATGAGGTTTTGTCTGCCGAAGAAATATGTTTTGATGTGACCTATGTACTCCTAAACAAACGTTCAACAGCTTTAACACATTTCTTTCAAATTTATTGCGATGAAAATTACGAATTAAATGCCCGTTTCGTTGATTCCCATGAATTGATTAGTACAAGCCGAGAAGAAATTAGCTTCACCAATTCCCGTTCTATCTTTGCTGACTCACAGATATACCATGTTTTCAGACTTCGTAAACAGAAAACAAGCGCAGTTTCCATCGCCTTTCAAATAACATGAATGTGGATGCTGCTCAAGTAACAGAATAAAAAAAAATACCCGAATGACCGACTTAGATCACACTTAGTTGTTCATTTTTAGTGTGATCTTCAATGGAGGGTAAATTGCAGAGAGTTACCGATTTTTCCCTTTGCCTGCCAAGAAAATAAATAGATTTTGCAGAAAGATGCAGATGCCCATTCGGTCATTTATCAGAATACGGCGAGAAGAGCTTGGAATATAACCGGCTCTTTTCACGCAGCGTAAATACATCAGCTGCAATACAGTGATAATGTCTGTATGACTGCGGCGTAGCCCCTTGAACGGGAAACGACTGGAAGGAATACATTTTTTTTTCATTTTTCATTTCTGATTCAACAGCATCAGGAATTCACAATGAAGTGATGCACTGTAAATACATAAGCACAGAAACATAAAATATACTGCAGCACAATACAGTCCCTTCGGCCAGCGAAGCTGTGCCGAACATCCACTTAATTTGGAAAGTACCCAGGCTCAGCAATAGCCTTTTATTCTTCTGAGCACCTGTACAGGAGTCTCTTAAAAGATCCTATCCTATATACCTTCACCACTGTCGCCGGCAGCCCGGCGTCTCCAAGCACTCAACACCCTCTGCATAAAAAAACTTACACCTGGGAACTCCTCTGTAACTATTACCAAGCTTCTGAAAACTGTGCGCTCTCGTGCTAGCCATTTCAACCCTGGGGACAGAAGCCTCTGAGCATCCACAACTTCAATGCCTCTCACCGTCTTGTACAACTCAATCAGTTCATGTCTCATACTCCGTCGCTCCAAGGAGAAGAGGCCGAGTTCACTCAATCTATTCTCATACGGCATGCTCCCCAATCCAGGAAATATCATTCCTCTGCACCCTTTCTATGGTTTTCACATCCTACCTGTAGTGAGGCGACCTGAACAGAGCACAGTGCTCTAAGCGGTTTCTGACCAGGGTCCTATGCAGTTGCAACTCGGACCCCAACATCCTCCTGTTCCGGCACACTGCCAAGAACCTTACCATTTGTATTTTATTCATCTTTTATATTTGACCTACCATGATGAACCACCTCACACTTATCTGGGTTGAACTGCATCTGCCACTTTGTTGCTACTATTGTATCTGCTATACCGGAATGACATGAGAAATCCCAATCAGCCGCTGGGCAAGCCATAGACAGATAATGTGCCAAGAATACTTATCGATTAGTAAGTGATTTAATCCATATTGTACTAGAGGAAACCCTTTTGCTGACCAGCTACTTCCATCATACTCTGACTCTGTGATTGTTGATTAATTTACCTCCTTCCTTACACGGGATACATATATGTTTACAGAAAATGCATATATTTGTTGAATAAATAAGTGCCATTTTGTTCTACTTTAAACTTACTTCAGTCGCCCAAAATGTTTATTTATTGTTAGGTATTATTTAGTTTTTTTTTTGAATTTATTTGTTACAACTCCAAAATACGCAATGACACCAGCACTTATCTACACACTTGATGCTCTGCTAAGAGAAAATCGAAGGGTTAACCCTTCGTATGATTTCATCTAAAATAATTAGCGTCTGTTCCATGTAGGTTGATGACGTCAGCGTTGAGTTTCTCTTCCTTATTAATAAGCGGTCCTGTCCGTCAGTTGCTCCAGATTCAGAGAGAACATCACCTCCTGTCACGAAAGGAGTTCCGGAGCTGCAGTGTGAGGCAGAGTAAGGAGAGACTGGTTCGTTCTGTCATGGATCAAAATCTGAGTAGTGAAGCGTGGGATATAACAGGAAATGGGAAAAATATCTTCTGGATGGTTCCATATATTTTCCGAGATGATGATTCGGTAACGATAGATCATCGGGTCAAGTATGTTTTAGTCGCCATTCAAGTTATTTTCTTTCCTGTCCTCGCCATCATTGCTCTTCCCGGTGAGTTATTCCAAAGAAAACATATGAAACAGAATATAACAGCACATTTTCCTTCTCATAATCTCATAATAATGTTATGCTATGTTATGTTATGTTATGCTATGTGCATTTTGGTAATTGACAAACCCGCGGACATCTGTTTAAGAAAATATGTGCTCGCAGTGGCGATGATCCAGAGCAGGTTTAGGAGAATAAACGGTTCACTGGAGTTTAGGAGGATGCGCTGTGGCAACTGGGGAAGCTTACCTGTAATTGAAACGCTCAGACAGATCTGTCATGCAGCGTCTGCATCCAAAGTAGGAGAGGCCTGGACCAGAGAGCGCAGCCTCGCAATAGACGTATACCGCCTTCAGAACTGAGCAGAGGAAGAATTTCTATTGCCAGAGGCAATTTGCGACATATGATTGGAAACTGATACTCACTCACTCAATGTGGGCAAACAGAAAGAAGGGTTAGTGCTAAGTCTCCGGGCTCCTGCTCGATCTGCAATCCAGATTCCCTCGGTAAGAATCAGGGACAGGAACCTGTGCTTCAGGTACACGTATTGGGTGTCAAGGACACTTATTTCATGACAGTTCAGGGTCTGGATTCAGATCTTTTTTTTTTCCGCAGCCCGTACAAAATCTGACAATCGTCAAGCCAAAGTTGGCTTCCAGGCACAAAAGTTTATTCAGAAGGCAAATGAATGTTGGCGCTCATTGCTGGAGGGATTGAGCTCAAGAGCAGGGATATCATGCCACAACGATACAGGGTACTGGTGAGAGGGCACCTGGAGCACTGAGTGCAGTTCCTGTCTCCATACCGGAAGAACAATACACTGGCTATGGAGACAACGCAATAGACGTTCACCCATACCCTGACTCTAACCCTAATCCTAGAGATGAAAAGTTTGAGTCGCCTGTGATTATACTCTCTGGAATTCAGAAGAATGAGAGGTGACCATATAGAGACATATAAGATTTTGAAAGGGTTTAGATAAATTAGAAGTAGGAACGTTGTTTCCCTTGGTAGGTGAGACTCGAACTGTGAGATATTGCCTCAAGATTCAGGGGATAAAATTTAGGACGGAGATGAGGAGAAACTGTGAGTGGCGAATCTGTGGAATTTTCCGCCCAGGGAACCCGTTGAGTCTTCCTAACTAATTATGTTTAAGGTACAGTTATATAGAATTTTAGATAGTGGGGGAATTAAGGGTTATGAGGAATGGTCAGATGAATGGAGCTGAGTTTACGGACAGATCAACGAAGATCTATCGGATGGGGGGGTCAGTCTCGACAGGGTGAATTGCCTACTCCTGCTCCTATTTCTTACGTTCTTATAGTTATCAGTGTTCTGCACTTTCTGTCACTTTACAGACGTTCCATCCAACAGATTGCACGGAGTTTACGCTAGTTTGCAAAATGGTTTAGTTTCATTGAATGGTATTCACTGCCGTTACTTTCCACCATCTCGTACAATCATTTCTAACATTTCTACAGACAAAAAAAAAAAAGACCAGTCTGCTTTATGTGCTTGCTTTAAGGGATCTCTTCCTGATTGGTCATCGCTACCATTGTACTAATCCCACTAATTCCTATCGTTGGCACACACTGCATGTTTGCTTTAAGAAAACTCTTGCTAATGTCTTTACCCAGATTGTTTCCTTTGTTCGCAGTGAACACGGTGACCATATTGGTCCTGTCTCGGGGAAAGTGCGGCCTCTCCAGAGTTGTCACTTACTACCTGGTTGCCATGGCAGTGGCGGATCTTCTGTTTCTTATCCTGGACCTGATATTGAGCAAGATTCTGATTGCGTACTTGCCAGTGGAAGTTGTCGTCTGGTCATTCCGCATGCCGGTCTGTAATATCCACGCTGTTTTGCTTTACAGCGTCAGCGACTCTTCGGTCTGGTTCACAGTTGCTTTCACGTTTGATCGATTTATCGCAATATGTTGCCAGAAGCTGAAAAGGAAATATTGCACCTGGAAAACTGCAGCCGTGGTCTTGGGGGCAGTGGCAGTGATCAGCCATTTAAAGGATCTTTACTGGTATTTTAGTCTCTTCGGATATTACTCGTGGATAATTGCTCCATTCATTTGTCTGAACAGGGTGCATTATTTGAATTTATATATCGGGATGCAAATTGATCTCTTTTATTACTTCCTCAACCCTGTTATCCCATTTGAGCTGGTTCTCCTGATGAATTGCTTAACTGTCAGACATGTCTTACTCGCCAGCAGGGCCCGCAGGAGACTTCGCTCTACCGGCAGCGGACAAAGTGCCAAAGACCCGGAGATGGAAACTCGCAAGAAGTCCCTTATTTTACTCTTGGTTATCTCCGGAAATTTCATCCTGCTATGGGCACCTTTCACGGTGTATTCCGCGTGGAATCGGCTGTACTTTACCACGTCTGTGCGTCCGCCCGATTCCCTACGAGAGCTGGGCATCATTCTGCAGCTTCTGAGCTGTTGTACGAACACGGACCTTTACACTGTTACACAGAACAAGTTCAGGCAGCAGCTAAAGATTGTGGTAAAATCTCCGCTCGCGCTCATTGTTGCGAGGAAGCTGTGAACTAGCGGAATGTCTTACCCGGCACAAGTGTTTTTCAATAAATTGCGGGCACCTTCGGTCCCACTCTATGCTTGTTCCACCCAGACCTCGCAAGCTACAATTACGGACAAAGTTCCCTAACACAGCCTCGCAGCGTTTCCTTCATTCACCGACTTTCATTCCCATCTCTGCTGCATCGAAGCTCACTGCAGATCTTCGTACATCTTTCCTCCTTCTACCACCGTGCAGACGTACATGCGTTCGGTTATCAGGCCTTACTCCTACGAGGACGTTTGTGCTCCCGACACTACCCATTCAATCCCGATAGTGACGACTGAATTCGACGCTGAGCTCGCCAATTTCATCAACGTTGCCTGAAATTTTCCGCTCCACCCTCAGATCAACTTGGTCACATTCTGTCACCACTGTCGTCTTATTTTCTCTCTGTCCTCAATTCCAGACACCGATTATCTACCGAAATGTTTTGCAAAGCCACTGACTCCCAGAGCTTTCTTGAATATATCACTTGCCACCCCGATACTTGTAAAAGTGTTCTTTCATTCTACGGTTACGCCCGATGAGTATTTCCATCCAAGGCATTCGAGGTGTGCTCTCTGTTAAAGTTAACGGAAATTCGCTTCCACTACCATCTTCTCCAGCATTTCCTGCGATCCAGCAGCAGCCTATCCCACCTAATATAATGATGGAGGCAGTGTACCTCTGATCACAATTATTACTCCAGTACTCTCCGCAGGCAATATACTTTATTAGCTTCTGCCATCTTCAACGCGATCTCCACCAGACGCATTTTCCCTCCCCCAGTTCCGCTTTCTGAAGATCTTTGTCTGCGCAAATTCACTGGTTTCTGGTCCCTCCATATAGGACGCATCTAGTCCTACAAAGTCCCTCAATATTACAGCTGTCCGTACGCTATCTCTCTCACAGGCGTTAAGACACGAAGCCATCAGTTCGGGTGAAGTAATGTTTTCACCTGCGAAACATTCGGGGTTATTGATTAAATTTCACGCACCCAGTGTGGCCTTTACTATCTTAGAGAGGTTTGATGAAGATTGTGCAACAATTCACCGCCTCCCTCTGGAATCCCCTCACAGGCATGTCGGTCGACAGCGTCTAATACTGCCACGATGAGTCCCAACTCATTGTAGGAGTGAAACCTCACAAACCCTCTGCTAGCCTCCAACCACATGACGTGCACATCCATTTGTCTTACCGCCGGTAAGCAATCTCGTCGGTTTTCTCACAGCTCTCCCTTTACTTTCCCGTCAGTCTGGTGAGCTACTCGCGCATTTCTGGCAAACAGTCCCTCATGAAGTGGCCACTATCATCAGAACTCTTTAATTGATTTCATGGACTTCTGTCCTTACAGTTTCCGCTTCCTCAGCTCCACGACTTCCAGCTATCAGGCCTCGGCATTATTTATTATTCTCTTTCTTTTCGCGTCCCTAGTCACCTGCTTTCCCCCTCCGCTTGACTTGCCTACACTTTCCAGCTTCTTTTCCTTCCCTTCACTGTCCCTAAAGGTGCTTACAGTGAGTTGACTCCTTTACGGTTTTATCTCCTGCTGCAGCGGGAGTAGAGCAGGGAAGACTGAAACGAACTTCCAATGAATCGTTTTGTTGTATTGTGCCTTACTATTCACCTGTACCTTTTACACCTTGTTGTTGTTTTACTTCAATGCACTGTATAATGATTTGGTCTGCACGGACACTATGCATTACAAGCGTTTTAATGAATATTCATTTCACTGCTTTATGGTACCTGTGACAATAGTAAAATAAATCCAATTCCAATCCGGCTACGGAGTATCACTGAGCACATGTATAACATCCTGACCACTACCAGTGTGGTGGGGTGAAATATTACTTCAGGCAGCCAGGAGCGTTTTTCCTGGAACAGTGTGAGCCGGACCGCTCGCTAGGATATAGATTTGTGATGTCGGAATCACGGATAATGTGTAAACCATGTAAGTAGTGCATTTGATCAGGAGATCTATGTGTCTCCCCTGTCCAAGTGCTCCTGTCGATAATTCCGAAATTCAGTGAAATTCTCTGCATTCGCCAATAAATCGGGAAGCATGTTAGAGATTAGAAAAATCCCTCTTGGTGAAGGAAGAAGGGTGTATTTTCCCCTCTGATACAGTTTCGCCGGAAAACAACCCATCCCTCTAAATTTGTGTACCAATATTTTAGTCTCTTGTATTCTATGCCTCATGTCTCCTTCAGTGTGTTCCACTCCATCGAATAAACACTCGGCCTGATCCAGTCGTTCCTTTATACTGAATTACCATTCCATCAAAATGTTCCTTAATCTCTTCAGCACCATTACGGTACAGTAATTCTTCACGGTATTGTGTCGAACGGAACCGTAACGGGACGTCTGATGATAGCAGAAACGAATAAGTATAAATTTGTAAAAAAAAAAAACACCTCTCTGTTATTCTGTTGTATGTCTGAATAGAACAATACATAACTGTTTTTTTTATATATGTGACGGTGCAAATTTTAGATTGGTGTTTATTGAATCAATGTCTCCAGGTATCTCAAATATCAAAATCGTCAGTTTGTTTTTGCTCTGGTCTGCGCAAATGGAAGAAACACGGAGGACATTATTAACTGTTCTTTCCAACTTGGCGGCTACCTTTAGGGATTTATAGACTCAGACGGAGGGAAGGGTTTAATGTTCCAGACGATAAAGCTGGCGTTCATGGAGATTTGTCTCTACTTAGCCGTCTTTCCAAATCCAATCAATGTAACTGATGCGCGTTAGCAAACAAGTCTCATGTCCCAGCGCCAATCCTGGACGTATACCCACGATAGTCCGACTTAGAACACATAGGATATTTGAAGATCAGAGGTGGTGGTGAATGTGAAGGAGACTTTTTCAACGCAGGTTCAGAACATTTGTCCCACAACATTTATGCAGGGCACGATGATAATTTTCTCTATTATTTGTTACTTTGCATGATGGACATCGGAAGCACTGCCGGTTGATGTACAAAGTGTTTCTTGCCGTATCGGCCTCGACCTCGACCTCGTCCCAGGGCAGTACGATCTGCCTGAAAAAACACGATCGAAATGTCCTCTGAAATTTTCCTCTCGGTATAAACAAATTCCTTCCAAGGGTTATGATTCACAGGTAAGGGGAAAATATCTCTGTCAGATCTGTATTACTCATTCATTTTTACATTTCTGCCGATTCTCTCTTCAGCCCATACTGCTGCAAAAAAAAGAGAGAAAGCAACAATTCTTGTTTGCGTGACCATTTCTCATATTAAATATTCATTACCCCGGGCAATATGTCAGAGAATCATCTTTAAACACAATAAACACCCTAGCTCTTCCAAATAGAGACGAATAGAGACGAACAGAGCCGCAGACAACACTCCAAATGAGGTCATATCAATGCTTCACGTCGCAAAATCATGGGAGTTTGAAGTTGATATTCAGCGTCATTTTGTTCATATACCGGACACAACACGCCCCGGCCCTTCGGCCCAATACATTGTCAGGACAATATGACGTAATCCGTCCTCGATGTAACTCTTCCCATCTCCACAGAAATTTACCCATAATATATGCTGCTCTCCTGAGCAGTGTCTAGGTTTAGTACAAAATAGTCCTCAGGCTGCTTACCTGTGGTCAGCTGAGAACGAAAAGTTCCAGCGCAAGACTAACTTCATTGGAAAATCTTTCAACAAACCATCAATTTTAAGGCACCTCTCGAAAGCGAGTGCGATGACTGGCACGGTTTATCCCTTCAAAGTGCCGCATCATTTCAACATAGAGCAAACAGATTGATCGCGTCTGCTGGTAGAACATCACTGACCACTCTGGTACTCTCACTGAGTATTCTGACCGGTCACTGACCACACAGGCAGGGTCACTCCCTCAATATCGGCAATCGTGTTAGCAATGTTTTCAACACGTCCACGATTAAAACATAATAATAAATAAACATGTATATCAATTATGTATATTGAATAGATTTTTTTAATGTGCAAAATCAGAAATACTGCAGATTAAAATAAGTAAGGAAGTGTCCAAAGCTTCGATGTACATTTAGGAATCGAATGGCAGATGGGAACAAGCTGTTCCTGAGTCACTGTGTTTGTGCCTTCAGGCTTCTGTATCTCCTACCTGATGGGAACAGTGAGAAAAAGGCATGCCCAGGGTGCAGGAGGTTTTTAATCATGGACGCTGCCTTTCGGAGACATCACTTCTTGAAGATGTCCCGGGTATATTGTGGCCTATTCCCCAAGATGGAAACGACTAGATTTACAACCTTCAGCAGCTTCTTTCGGTCCTGTGCACTAGCCCCTCTATAACAGCCAGTGATGCAACCTGTCAGAATGCTCTCCGCAGTACAACTATAGAAGATTTCTGAGTGTATTTGTTGCGAGCAAAATTTCCTCAAATCCCTAATGAAGTATAGCCGCACAAAGCATGTTGAGAGCTTTTGCCCCAGAACATTTATGCAGAGCACGATCTTAATTGCCCACTATTACATGTTAGTTTGCACGGTCCATATCACAGGTACTGCCAGTTCACTTGCCGAAGTGCTGTTTACACTTTCTTATCATATCTGCTTCGACATCGTCCCAGGGCTGTATGTTCTGCCGGAGAAAGTGCCATCGATATTCTCTAAAATTCTCCCCCGTCGTATAAAACGATGCCTTCCAAGGGTTTTGAGTTACATGTGAGGGGAAAATATATCCGATTGATTGGAATTTTCATTCATTTTTACACCTCTACCCGTTCTCCCTTCAGCCCTAATGCTGAAAAAAGAAAACAGCAATCCCTGTTTGCGTAATTATTTTTTTCATATCATCATATTTCTTAAGCTGGCAATATATCAGGGAATCACCTTTGAACCCAACAAGCACTCAACCTCCTCGCAATGCCGACGAACAGAGCAGCAGGCAACACTCCAAATGGGTTCATATCAATGCTTCACACAGCAAAATCACGGGTGTTTAAAGTTGATATTCAGCATCATATAGCACGTAAACGAATACAGCACAGCCCGGGCCTTAGGCCCACAGTATTGTACGGACCCCGATGACGTACTCCGTGCTCGATGGAACTCCCCACTTCCACAGACAGTTACCCATAATATGTGCTGCTTTGCTGAGCAGCAACTAGATTTGGTACTAAATAGTCGTCTGGCCCCGGAAAGTTTCAGCGTATGACTAACGTCATTGGAAAAGCTTTCAATAAACTTCGGGAAATTATTCTTCTCCAGGCCCTTTCGTAGATCGTTATCTCCAACGTATTCATGGTGAGTCACAGTAAAGTATCCCCAATGCCTTTTGTGAATCCGGCAATGGCAAGTTCCGCTTGCGGTCGACGGAATGTTTTCATTTCCTACTCATGTAACGGTTCTTTATACGCCCTGCGTAGTTATTCGTTTGTTCTTAATATACAGAAAAAAATGGATTGACGGGTTAACTTTCCTCAAGATCTGGTTTAACTGGCATTGAACCGGACACGTAGATATTAACTAACCAGATTGTAGGGTTGTGGATGTTGTTCCATTATTCAAGGAACAGGTTAGAGCTCGCCTAGGAAATTATAAACCTGTGATTCTTAATTCAAAAGTTGCTAAGCTTATGAAGAAGATCAGGAGAGGTAGCAATTATGAAAAATTGTAGAAGCATAATATGATTCGGAAGATTCAGCATGCCAAAGCCAGGTTGTGCCTTATGAGCTTGATTGAAAATTTTGAGGATGACTAAACACATTTATGAAGGTAGAGCAATAGACGTCGTACATATGGATTTCAGCAAGGCATTTGATGAGCTACCAGTGAAGGCTTATGAAGATGGTAAGGACACATGGAATGCAAGGGGGCAATGCTTTGTGTATAAAGAACAGGCTTGCCCACAGAAGGCAAAGGATGGTTGTAGATGGATCATATTCTGCATGAATGTCGGTGATCACTGGTTTGCCTCAGGGATCTGTTTTGGGACCCCTACTGTTCGTGATTTTTATAAATGACCTGGATGAGAAAGTGGACCTGGATAGGGTGTTGCAGATAGTGTGAAGGGCGGTCAAAAGTTACAGCGGGTTATTAAGAGGATGCAAAATTGGGCTGACAAGTGTTAGATGGATTTGGACCCAGATAATTGTGAGGTGATTCATTTTGGTAGATCAAATATGTAGGCAGAATATAGAGTTCATACTAGGACTCTTAGCAGTGTGATGTCCGAGGGATTCTGGGGTCAGAGTTCATGGGACACTCAAAGCCGTTAGGCAGGTGGACACTGTGGTTAAGAAGGCATACGGTGCATTGACATTCATCAACTGTGGGATTGAATTTAACAGCCGAGAGGTAGTGTTGCAGTTATATAGGACCTAGTCAGACCCCACTTGGAGTACTGTGCTCATTTCTGGTCGCCTCACTGTAGGAAAGAGGTAGAATCAATAGAAAGGGTGCAGAGGGAATTTACAAGGATGTTGCCTGCCTTGGGGAGGCATGCCTTATGAGAATGGGTTTTGAGAACTCGGCCTTTTCTCCTTGGAGCGACGATGGATGAAAAGTGATCTGATACAGTTGTCCAAGATAATGAGAGGCATTGTTCGTGTTGATAGGCAGAGCCTTTTTTCCCAGGGCTGAAATGGCTAGCACGAGAGAGCATAGTGCTTGGAAATAAGTACAGGGGAGATATCAGGGGTAAGTTTTTTTTTACGCAGAGTTTGGTGAGTGCGTGGAATGGGCGGCCGGCAACGGGGCTGGAAGCGGAAACGGTATGATCTTTTAAGAAACTCCTAGAATGGTATACAGGGCTCAGAGATATAGAGGGCTATCGGAAATCCTAGATAGTTCCAAGATAAGATAATATTCGGCACAGCTTTGTGTGCTGAAGGGCCTGTATTGTGCTGTGGGTTTTCTGGTGTTGTATGTTTGTATGATAACAACAAAATCAAACATTAGACGGAGGTGACATGGAGTTAAGAAGCTGTAGGTGCAAATAGACTTTGTTGTACGAGCTATCTGTCGATAATCATGGGGATATATATATATATGTATATATTCATGTAGACAGGATAATAGATCAATATAAATATTAGGATAAATATAACAGGATAAAGGTGATAGATCCTAAGAGAGATAAATTGTAGAATGCTTCCAAATAGATTTTCTGGAATTGCAACCTGCGAAATATTTTTATGTGTGGATAGACTGGATGTGGAGAAGATATTTTCTATAATAGCTAAGTCAAGGGCTCGAGAGCACAAATTCAGAATTGAGGCATAACCAAATAGAATAGACATAAGGAACAATTCTTTTACACAGGGAGCAGGATCGGTAGAATTTCTTGCTACAGACGGTTGTCTCTGCTTAAATTTAAGATGTGGAATTAATCGCTACAGACAACTGTGCATAACAGGTCATTGTTGAAACTTAAGCCCGAATTTGGTGTGTTCTTGATTAATCAAGGTGTCAGAGGATACGGGAAGAACGCAGGAGGATGGAGTTTTGCGGGATACAAGCTGAACTATCACATGATGGCAGAGGAGGCTGGATAAGGATAAGGAAAGTGCCAAATTCTGCAGGTGTGCCTTCTGGTCTTGTTCTTATAATTTTTTTTTTCAGAGCGCTTGAGCATTTTTTATTGCTGAAAACGTGTTTGATATTTGATTGGCACTTCCAGAGAAAGTTGCTAAATCAGAAACAATTCCGTTCCTTTATAGAATCTTTGAAAGATAAACAGATGTATTGAAAGTGAAAGCCGCTAACAGAGTCGCAGGTCTCCCTTCCCCTAACAATAACACTTACCAAGAGCGTTGCGGACTTAGGGCGCAGACCATTGTTGAGGATCCCTAACACCCGTTCAACAGTCTCTTTACCTCTCTACCGTCAGTACGAATGAACTGAAGCACTGGCACTGGGTCTGGAGACTGGGTAACATTTTCTTTACTCGGGCTCTGAGATTAGTGAATATCTTCCTACCACCGAGCTGTTGTCACCCGGCCAGCGAGGTGCTAGCTGTTTATTGTATGGTTTACTGATTACTATGTACCCATGGTGAACATTACACATATTTTGAATTTTATTTTAATATCATATTTGTGGCAATATTCGTTTAATGCCCTCTGTGTGGTTTTCTGATGGGTGAGCGTACGTTGGTCCAGAGGAAATGTGTTAGGTGTGATTGTATTTATGTAAAGTCAATTGACAATAAACTTAAACTTCAGCGTGACACATAAATATGCAGATGTTTAGGGAAAGGTTCCTTATGCCGTTAATCTGCATTAGAGAGGACCGGTAAGATGGCCAGCATGGTCAGGACTGGCTTACACCTGTACGTTATCCCCTTCGAGCTATTTCTTCGAAGTACTATCTCAAATCATATTTATTTACTTTTCCGCAGATATTGAACGTCTCTGCTACACGATGCACTGCACTTGAACATATGGAATACAGAATGACAAATAGAAAGCGAAGAACAACAATGGCGCGAGACTGAGCCTGAGCACGAAGGGATGGAGTACAGAAGGAATTAAAATGAGAAATATCGCGAAACAGTGAGGAAGAAGGTTAGAGTAAGGTATGATGACAAATTCTTGTCAAGCGGCAGCTGAATTTAAATCGCAATAATTTCTGGCAGAAGACGTTGAACGAGATATTTCATGTAAAAGCTGAAAGAGAACAGCCTTAACACGAAACATCAGAAGCAGTTGTCGAAAGAGAGACGACATCGTAATCGGCTTTTATTGTTGGACAAGCTTCATTCCATTGCTCATTTAATGATTTTGAAATTAGGACAAAGGGATATTTCACCATATTCTTTACCTGCTCCCTGAACTTCGTCTGTGTTCATGCAGCAGCTGAAAAGCTGGAACATGAATCCCAATTCTTGAAGAAAATCCGGAAAGTACGCTGGCCTCAACCCCATAAAGCGGAGCCGTGTGTTGATAGAGGAGAACATGAACAGTGCCCATAGCAAGATAAAATTACCAGAAATGGCAAACAATAAAACGATGGATTTCATTCTGCTCGCCATCTCGGAATCTTGTGGAGTATCTGCAGTACTCTGACCACGGAGCCGCCTCCGGGCCCTGCTCGCCACTTTAATCTGCCTGACGGTCAAGGTGTTGAAAAGCAGGATCAGAGAAATTGCTGCCCCAGGGGTCAGGATATAATGAAGGAGTTCTACCGATCCCCAGGCAGACGAATTCTAAATACCGTACCTTGTGTTACAAAGCCACGGGAAATTCCAGAGTATATAATTACCAGTGAACATAAAATACTAGAAGATATTCTTCAGACAGCTCACAGCAGTGACCGTCCCCAGAACCACAATCGCCTTTCGCGCGGTGCAATGCGTTGCTCTCAGTTTCTGGCAACAAATAGCGACGAAGCGATCAAGGGTGAAAGAGACGGTGAACCAGACGAAGCAATGTGTGGCTGCGAACAGAAGGACGGCGTGTATATCACATATGCGGATTCTGGCCACTAATTGATATTCTCGGTAATAAACAAAGGGAATCTGTCTCCATATCAGGTCCAGGATAACGAACAGCAGATGATTCACAGCCATGGCCACCAGGTAGCGAGTAATGCATTTGGAGAGACCGCATTTTCCACGGGATAGGTCTACGATCGACAGCAGGTTAACGGAGAGGAAGGAAGTAGAACAATATTATCCGATGCTACAAAACATTCATAGGTTTGTTTCAATGTCTGTTTTTTTTTTAATTCAGAAAATCTGCTAGTAAGACTGCATGTGTGGAAAAAGAAATGAGTAATCGTTTCTGTTCGATCCCAATTTGAACATAGTTGAGTCGTGCTGCCGCCAAAGAAAACAATGTCCGTGTCATATGCCAGAGATAGTTAAGCAGTTTTCCATTCTGTTTCGGATTCCAATCCTAATTCGGAAACTGATTAATCATATATTGCGATCAGATATATCAAACCGGATATGATCAGATAATTTTATATAAATTTCATAACTTTATTTCTTAATGAAATCTGTTTTTTTTATTGATGAGCTTGGTACGGTTAGATATCTCAGAAAGCAAATACTCTTCCTGGAACAGTTCTAAGCTATCTTCTCAAGAAAGGTAGTGACGACGTTTCGGGCCGAAACCCTTCATCAGGAGTCCTACCTCCTCCCATATTTGCTGTCTGGCCTGATGAGTTCTGCCAGGATTTTGTGTTTTCATTTATTTCCAGTATCTGCAGATTCACTCGTATTACAGAGAAAAATATGTTGAACACAATGTCATATTAAAATGTATAAAGTTCGTCGAAATTCCAGAACAACAAAGTGAGAAATTTGGTTAAAAATCCAACACTGTGGGGCAAGGCAATTGCGTGAAATTTATCGGGACCGTTGGATAGAAGTCTTCCAATGAAGAGGATTTGTTTCATGATGGAATGAATGAATATACCTGCACAGACAGGCAGTGTCCTGAGATAAATAAATTGAGCATCACAGGATTGAGCTGTTCTCGCATCAGCAGCTGAGTTGAACTGAAAAATAAAACTCGTATCACATATTGTTACTATTAAAATAATATTGTTAACAGAGCTGGTTTGCCAGTGGAGTACCAGTGTCTCACCCACTCTACCTGCCTTCACTGCTGGTGATAAAAAGCTGTCAGTAGTGCCATCTTTTAAGTATCTGGGGAGCATTCTCTCTGAGGATGGCGGCATTGACAACGGCATCCGGAGCCGCATTAAACAGACATCAGCTGCCTTTGAGAGACCTCGGCGTAGAGTCTTTCAGAGCAGGAACCTTCGTCCCTCTACAAAGGTTGCCGTATACCAAGCGATCTGTGTCACCACCCACATTTATGTCTGTGAAGCTTGGGTAACCTACAGCCGTCACATCAGGTCCTTGGAGCGCTTGCACATAAGCTGCCTTCTGCGCATCCTGGGAATTACCTGGCGTGAGCGGGTGCCTCACACTGAAATACATGTGAAGACAAAAGGCAGAAGTATTTGAGGCCATGATTACTCAGCGTCAGCTGCAGTTTCTGGGGCACGTGATCAGGATGCCCACATGTCGGCTAGCCCGCAGAGTGTTATACAGCCAGCTACATCATAGTCGACGCTCAGCTGGAGGGCGGATGAAGCGCTATGAGGATCAGATAAAGAATGCTTTATGAAACTGAAAGATCAGACCTGCAGACCTGCAGGATGCTGCTGCTGACCGTATGACCTGGCGACAGCTCTGTAGGGATTGGGTTCGTATTCTGGAGATGGAAAGAAGAACCGGATGACAGTAGAATAGAGCCAGGAGAAATGCAGCCATGGTTGCTATCACTACCAAGACTACTACGTATACATGCCCACCCTGCAATAGAGCTTGTAGATCCAGGATAGGATTGCATAGTCATCAAAGATCTCACCATTAAAGGAGTGGACGTCGTCATCGAATTTAAATGGGCAATCGAAGGAGTAGAAGAGAGAGAGAGAGAGAGAGAGAGAGAGAGAGAGAGAGAGAGAGAGAGAGAGAGAGAGAGAGAGAGCGTCTGTTTGTTTGAGTGTGTTTGAGAGGGAGAAGGAAGGGAACGAGTGACAGAGGGGAACGAGAATAGTGTGGTGGAGAATTTGTACAGACAGTCTGTAATATGACTAGGAAGCAAAGCAATACACAGGTAAAGACAAAGCAAGCAATTTAACATTGTTAAGTAGTTTAGAAATTTTGCAGCACACGGTTATTCCTCCTGACATTTATGACCTGAATGCTCATGACAATGAACTTGAGCACGAAATGAAAATTTGAGTCGCAAGTTCATCCCCAACATTGAAGTCCAAACAATGTTTCTGCCCAGGATTGAACTGGGGAACTTTTGCGTGTGAAGCGAACGTGATAACCACTACACCACAGAAACGGTGCAAAGCGCTCATTGCTCAGCGCTGTTGAACAATGACCAGAGGAAGCCCCTCCCCACAGCAATAAGAACAAAACATTGCCCACCGTTCCTCTCAGCTTTCAGTAACAAGTATTAAATTTGTTCGACGTTATGCAGTGACATGCGTTAACAATTTCCTGTGAACTTTCGACATGCAACATGTAACTGAATTATGTTGCATACATAAAGCAAGGAATTAAAACATTTTCCTCTAGCTTCCATCTGCAATCTGGGGGATTGTTGATGCAATCTGCAATCTGCAATCTCAAACGCAATCTCATTCTATTGTCAATGAGCAACTCGGTAATGAATCTTTGCTGCGTTCAAAGACACCAGCGATCTTCAGCACTCTTCAGAGATGATCTGTCCGGAGTCAATGGTCACTTAACCAGGACCTGTGATACTCATCAGCTGCTCATGCGGCCATCCTCAACCAGCTCCCATAGCTACACGTGACCCTGATCGGTTGGGTGGAGGGGGTGTAGTGGGTTTAGTAGGTCGGGTATCCGGGCCCAACAGTGACATGCAGGCGAGCGGAGGAAAGGAGCGGCTTACATCTCTTTTACTTGGTCTATTTGCAGGAAAGTAATTCCTGTCATTTTTCAGTGGATTTTTGGATAAAGAAACTGAACTATGAAAGCATGTGCGGCTTGTGTGCAGAGCTGCAGATAATGAAAGAGGCCGGGGAGCCTAGTATAGGATATCCATTCTGCATCATCTACAGCTTTAAACAGATGTATTTTCTTCTGACGTCCGCTGTTGTGAATAATATAGTAAATACAATTGTTTCCATATAATGGATGCATTTAAACATACGTTTAACGTATTTAAATACTCCAAATATTTCAAAGAATGCTGCAAATTGGTGCTGAGATTTGTGCTGTCTCAACACGGCTGTGTAAAACAACAAAGAATTATTGCACATCACAAATCAGATTAATTACAGTCAGAAATAAATGCGTCAATTCAAGGTAGTCTGCTGACGTCACAGGAGGGTTTTTCTCTCTCTTATTAATACTTTACTAATCCTTTCAGTCACTTCCCCCAATTTCAGCGACAGCAGCCTCTCCTGCAACGGACAGAGATCAGGAGCTGCACAAAGAGGAGATTGAGGGCAGACTTGCTTGTTCTGTGATGCATCAGAATCTTGGAAAGTCAACTTGGAATATAACAGGAGATGGGAAAAATATCTTCTGGAAGGTTCCATATATTTTTATAGATATTAATTAGATAACGTTAGATGATCGAGTCTCACATGCCTTCAGAGCCATTGAAGTGATTTTCTTCCCCATCCTCGATATAATTGCTCTTCCCGGTGAGTCTCTTTCCAAAGATAACGTAACTGCACATTTTCCTTCTCACGTGCACCTTCGATAGTAATAATCAATACTGCTGTCGCACATACCAGTTAGGCAAATTTTTGTGCTATGCATTTTGTTAATTTACGGTGCTGATGTCCCCTGTTTTAGAAAATATGTGCTGGCAGTAGTGATCATCCAGAGCACGTTGAGGAGAATAACCGATTGAAAGCATGAGGCCGTGCCTGTATTCGCCGGAGTTTAGGAGGATGGAGCAGGGGGATAGGGGAAGCTTACCTGGAATTGAAACGCTCAGATCGAGCCGTCATGCAGAGGATGTATCCAACAGTGGGAGAGTCCAGGACCAGAGAGTGCAGCCTCAGAATAGATGACTGCCTCTTTCAGAACAGAGCTGAGGGGGAATTTCTATTGTCAGATGCAATGTGTCTGACGACCTCTTTGACACAGACTTTTACTGACATTAAATGATTAGATGTACTGTATTTAGAGCGGAGGTTAATAGGTACTTCATGGATAGGGACATCAAAATATAAGTGGGGAAGGCAGGAGAACGGTGTTGGTAGGAAATACATCGGCCATGATCGAATGGCTTATGACCGTGTGCTGTGATCAGGCTGTCTCACCTAATGCTCTGAAGGGCTGCTGCTGAGTTTCCGGCTGCATGTTAGTCCCGCGCTCCCAGTCCGGAAGGGGGCGAGTCGAAAGGAGGATCTCCGGGTCGGATTGTTCCTGGTCGTGGTCAAGATGGCCGTTCACGGGTCTAGGTGACGGAAGATGAAAGGGCGCTGCCGGAGCCGAAGGCCTGCTCCTTTTCGGAGCACACGACCGTGCCTGGCTCTCCTTCGAGAGGGAGCACGGGGTCGTTGCGGACACATTGTCGAATTTCCGTGCCGGTGGTCACGGCGGCGGAATGACTGTTTTAAAGACGGCAGCAACCATATAGTAATTTTGAATGTAGCTACTGTTTTGTAAATATTTATTATCTTGTGTTCGTGTGTTGTAAATAAACTTTATTGTTAAAGAAAGTTAATGCTCTGGACGGAAGGTTCATAATTCTGATGCGTAAACTTACAGAAGATTGTCGCACACAGCAGCCTGTCAAAGAGAGTTGAAACTTTACATTTTGGCAGGATTCTTTTGCAATTAACCTGTGTCCCACTTCCCATTGTTTTCATGGCTAATCGGTTCCTGAACATTATCCAGGTCTTTCCGCTATTAGGATATTCGGACGTATCGAACATATTATCAAAAAGGTTAATCGCATTTCGGCTCAAAACAGAACTCCCTCCCTCTTCTAAACTCTCGGGATATCCTAACAGCATTCTTCAAGTTGCCCCATTGACTGTAGTTCCATAATAGCATGCCGTGCACGTTGTCTAATTGTGAATATCTCTCAAAATGATTCCTCTTCTGTCCAGGATTGTGCTCGCCTGTTCTGTATCCACGTATGTGAGCAGTTAACCTTCTTCTGTTATTGATCAATTGTCACTCGGAGTCTCTGACAGTTTCAATGGTGCTGAAAACATAACGCATTATCAGTACTTTGATGAATAGCATACAAATATGAAGAAAATAGTACAAGGAGACGATGGGCCTTCTGTCATGATTTGAAGCGGATAATCACTCACTCAATGTCGACAGCAGGAAGAGAGATGCAATAATTGTGCTTTGGGTCGCTGTTCTCTCTGCAAACCAGCGCCCTGCGTAACAATCATGGACGGGAATCTGTGCTTCAGCTAAAAGTGGGGGGCGGGAAAATCAAGGACACTTATTTCACGACAGATGAAGTTATGCAGACTGAACAGATGATACATCATTCAGCTGGTTTTCCCTCAACATGTACGTAATTCCCTAATCATCAGCCATCGTTATCTGTTGATCTAACAGATTGTATTGTTTACAGTAATTAGCAAAATGGTAGAAGTTTACAGAATGGTAATCTATGTGATAATATTCCACTGGCTTGTTGTCTACAGTATTTGATCGCGTTAAGGTTTATTGAATGGTAATGCTATAATTATATTCAGCCGTCTTCTACAATCATTCCTAACATTGTTACTGACAAGAAAGTGGTCTACAGTATATGTTTGCTTTAGGAGAACCCTTCCTGATGTGTTTACCCTGATTGATTCCTTTCTTCGCAGCGAACATGGTGACCATATTCATCCTGTCTCGGGGAAAGTGCGGCCTCTCCAGAGTTGTCACTTGCTACCAGGTTGCCATAGCAGCGGCGGATCTTCTAGTTCTTATCCTGGACCTGACATTCAGCAAATTTCCACTTATGTGCATGTCATACTGCGTTTCCGTCCGCTCAATGCCCAAGGTGTGCAATATCCAAGCGGCTCTGATTTACACCGTAACCGACTGTTCGGTCTGGTTCACCGTCACGTTCACCTTTGATCGGTTTATCGCCATTTGTTTCCAGAAGCTGAAAACAAAATATTGCACCGGGAAAACTGCGGCTGTCGTTTTGGGGATAGTGACTGCGATCAGCTATTTGAAGAATATTTACTGGTATTTTCGGCTCGCAGAGTAATACTGGCAGGTAAATCTATCCATTTATTTGTATGGAGAGATATTTGATTTAAATATCTAAATCCAAATTGACCAATTTTATTACTTCCTCATCCCTATACTCCCATTTCCGCTAGTTCTGCTGACAAACGGCCTCACCGTCAGGCACGTCTTTGTCACCAGCAGAGCTCGCGGGTTCCCGGAGATTTACAGTGTACCAGAGACCCGGAGATGGAGAAATGCAGAAAATCGCTCGTTTGATTGCTGATCGTCTCGGGAAGTTTCATCCTGCTGTGGGCACCTTTTACTGTGTACTCTGCGTGGGATCCGGTGTCTGATCTTACCAGATGTGTGCCTCCACCAGAGTCGCTGCGACAGCTGGGCATCCTTCTGCAGCTTCTGAGCTGCTGTACAAACACGGCCTTTACGCCGTTGCACAGACCAAGTTAAGGGAGCAGCTAATAAATGTAGTAAAACCTTCGTTTACCCTCATTGTTGCGCGGAGTTTCTGAATCAGCGGCCTCACCCACCCGGACCTAACTAACACTGCAGGCACCTTCTGTCCGACTGGACCGGAGCAATCCTTGTTCCACTCAGTACTCCCAAGCAGCAATTATATACAGAGGTCCCTCACACAGTCTTAGTGGGTTTCCGTCATTCGCCGGTTTGTCTTCCCATTTCTGCTCCATCAGAGCACCCTGCAATTTTAAAGTGCATTGTGCCCCACAGATCCACCGTGCGGTGCTATTGCCCGTCCTCGTACATCGGTGCAGCTCCGAGAATGTGGTCCTGAGTCTGTGTTCCCGACCCCATCCGTTCAACCCTTACATTGACGTTCAGCTCATCAATTTTGTCAACGAAGCCGAAAACTTTCCCGACCGCCTTCAGATATGTTTGGTTCCATTCTGACACCTGCCTTGACTGTATACCTCTCCTTTCGAACTCCAGCGACAGATTGTCTACCGACATCGTTTGCAATGCCACTGATCCTCCCGGCAATCTGGGCTGTATCTCCTGCATCAGTAGCACTTGCGGAAGCGCTATTACATTCTGTAATTTCTTTGGATGAGCAGTTCCTCATGAACGTTACGGGTGGGAAGCAGAGGGAGAGTCCGATATTTTACAGTAAACAGAAATTCTGTTCCATCATGATCGGCGATGACATCAAACATTATCTGCTCTATTTTCATAAAGGGTACCATTACCGATCAATACCCAAATAATAAATGAGATTGGGTCTTCTTGTCCTCAGATAACACACCACGTGACTCCGCATGAACGATAAATATCATAACCTATGTCACATCAAAAGCCATATCGCCACCATGCACTCCATCTCCGCTTTTGCATATCTCTCTCTGTGCGATTCTATTGATTCCGTGTAGCACTCCACAGGTCTCCCGTCTCCCTGCTACCTTGTTTAACACCGCATCGGCCCGTACTCCACCTCTCCACCGGCACCACTACTCTAAGCCGTCCATCCAGGTGATATTTTCAGCTGCGAAACCTTCTGATCATGTTTTGAAACCCATGCTCCCCGTACGGTCTGGTCTACCTTAGTAGGATCCGACGTAGATTGAGGGGCGGCTTCTTCGGAATCATTTGCTCTATACGCCTTCCTACTCAGGACTTGGAGGTGTCCATCTATTTCAATCACACTTCAGATCTCGGCGCCGGCACGTTGGCCCGTAGCTTTCAATTCTGCAACGAGTAGTCCAACTCAGCTTAAAGAAATAACAGCTTATAATGCCTCTAGTATTCTTGAACCACATGCTTTGCAAATCCATTTCTCTTACCACCGGGGAAAGAAAAATCTCAGCGATTCTCTCACCACTCTCCCCTTTATTTTCCAGCTGTCAGCTGCGCTTCTCGTGCATTCTCGGCCACCACGCCCTCATTACCTGTTTATCAAGATCCGCTCGTTTCCAATCTCTGTCCTTTATTCTGGGCGAACACCCCAATCAGCTGAACTCATGTTTCTCGCTCAGATTATTTTCCTCCCCTTCACCGGAACATTTGCTTTCTACTTGGCTTCTGCCCATGTCTTTTCCAAACCTAATGGAGAGTCTCGGTCAGAAATATTGACCTCCCATTTCTATCCATCCATGCTGCCTGACATGTTGGTTCCTCCTGTAATTTGTTTGCTTTGTTCATGAATTCAATTATCTGCAGAACTTTTTTTTTTAATCTGTCCCATTCAACGGCCAATCAAATCATTTCCCAGCATCAAACTGGACATTATGGACTGTGCCGCCTATCGCTGACAAGATGTTAAATAATGCAGATGCCCATTGCAGCCACAAATTACCGCAATCTTGAGGAATCGATGTTCTTGTTGTGATATTGGAGACGGCGCTAGCGGATTGTTCATGTCCGAACATCTTGGCGACGGAGGATTCCTGGAATAGATACGTAGCTTGGGAAATAGAAGGGGAATAAAATCGTGCTGGGAACTGGTGTTCCAGGTGACCGCAAGGACAGTTCTAAAGAGCTGAATGATGTGGTTAATAAGCTAGCGTCTGTTCCAACCAATGCGGAGGAGGCCTCACAATCGGAGCACCGGTGTATTCACTTAACGCCCAAAGGTTTGCATGTGAAACATTGCAGGAACGGCAGTGCTGTTAAAGCCCTTGAAGTACAACTTCGCATTATTATTGTGGTGGGGTGATCCTTTTACTGACTTCCTTGCTAAAACTTCTTTTATTTTGCTTTCTGTGTTGCCGAGTCTGAACGATGCCTACAACATTTGCGTTTTCATGTTTTATCTGACACGGAGTTGTTTACAGTGAGTTGAACCCTCTGTTCACCTCTATTATTGTCGCAATCGGAGTGTAGATAAGGTTGATCCTTGACCCCACAATGTATTTCGTTGTAGTATTATTGTTCAACTTCAGCTGTTACAACTTATTCTACAGCACAGTTGTTTTAATTCAATGCACTCTATAAATCGGGGAATGGTTCCATAATTCTGTAGGTGTCCGTCAAGTTTACCTCCTCTCCCCCATTATCTTCAACATCATCCTGGAAGGGATCATGAGTGTTTCCCTGGAAGAGCATGTGAGCACAGTCAGCATCGGAGGGAGGAACATCACTAAACTGAGATTTGCTGACGACATTGAATGACTTGCATAAAAGACGATGATCTCGGGGGTGGAGTTTCAAGATGGCGACGTAAACATCTGCCTTTTAGGCGCTCTTCACTTTTCTAACTATAATCACCCTTTAATCTAATCTTTTCGAATTTAATCAAATGAGTTGATATTTTCGATTGACTTTTTTTCTTTTAAAACTATATTTGATCTAACTTTGTCGAACTTAAAATGGCTACAAGTAAGAAATCGTCTAAGGAGCCTTTATCTGTTGAAACAATTTCTAATCTTCTGGACACTAAACTTGCAGGTTTGGATAACAAGCTGCAAAGTAAAATGGCAAGTTTGGAAAGTAAAATGGCAAGTTTGGAAAACACGTTTACCACGAAAATGTCTGAACTTGAAGGAGCTGTTAAATCGCTTGATACTAAGTTTCAGTCGCAGGCATCGGTTATTCAGCGGCATGAAGATAAGTTGGCGACTCTTGAAAAATTAATTGTTGAAAAAGTACGTACAATTGAAGTGTTGCATAAGAATGTACAATCGACTCTTAAGACTGTAGATCAGTATAAGTTTAAAATTTCTGATCTCGAAAATCGATCTCGCAGACAGAATTTGCGTATTATCGGGTTTTCCGAAAAAGTTGAGTCCGGTGATTTAACTGAATTTTTCTCTAATTTACTATGGGAAATTTTCGGTGGTGAAGGTTTGCAAACTAAACCTGTTATCGACCGCGCTCACAGAGTTGCGAGGTTTTCGTCTGTGCCTGATAAACCACGAGCGGTGATTGTTCGCCTTCATTATCCTCGTGAGAAAGAGCTTTTAATTCGACTAGCTCGTAAAAAAGGTATGATTTCCTACAAAAACTTTCAATTTCGAATTGTTGAGGATTATTCTTTTGAAGTAATGAGAGCCAGGATCGCTTTTAAACCAGTGATGGCAGAGATTCATTCGATTGGACTTAGACAAGCTTTAATGTATCCAGCGAAGCTTAGAATTGTGCTGCCCGACAACAGTCAACGATTTTTCAACACTCTGGAAGAAGCAAAGAAATTTGTTGGAGAATTTCGATCTTCTACTGCAACTTGAACTATGTGTTATGTGGAAGATTTTTCGGAGAGAGGATATCTTTCTATTTTAAGTTTTAACCTATGAAATTGGGTTATAACTTTTTATTTTTTGATCTATGGGTCCGGTTTTATTTTACTAGCATCATTGTTTATAGATGTTTTTTTTTAATTTTGATAATATTCTTTTTTTTCTTTCTGTTTTGGTTATATACGTTTATATTTTGCATTAATGATTTATCTTTTTTTTAAGATGTTTATTTTTCCCGTAAGATTTTGTTTTTTACAAGCATTTATCTGTTTGCCTGTACTCAGATATGGGACGAATGTTTTGGATTTTTAGTTTTTTTTATATATATGTTGTACTGTTTATTATATCCCTTTTTTTTAAATGATATTTTGTCTTTTAACAGATCGCTGAACTCACTTTTGTATTTAGTAATATGGCTTTTTCAAAATGGCGTTTCTTCTTCCCATAAGTCTTTGCTCTTGAAACGTCATCTTGTATTTGAATATGGGATTTTTTTTTAAAGGTATATTACACTTTTAAATTTTGACGTTTATACCTTTTTTTATTAATGATTGTTGTATTATATTAGTTTTTTTTATTATTCTGATTGATATATATATATTTTTTTTTGCAACTCTATATTTTAATTTGGGTGATATATAGTTTTCTACTAATCTTTTTTTTATAGAGCTGCCATCTTGAAATGGGGGTAATATTAGTATTAGATTATGCGCCTGCCGCTTGGCTTTTTTTCGAAGGGTGGGGGGAGGGGGTAGGGATCTTTTTTCACGCTTTTGCTTTTTATTTTTTTGCTTTTAGTTTATGGGCCGACTTTAAATTACTAATATTGTTGAGGTGTCATGTTCTCCGGCTGCTCCTGAATCAATTTTCCTCCTTCCTGAATTGTGGGTTATGTGTCTTTTTAACCTTTTATGATACACACAATTAATATTGGTATGATGGATAGATCTGTTAACTTTATCTCCTGGAATACTAATGGTTTCAATCATCCGATTAAACGCAAAAAAATATTTAAAGTATTCCATAGACTGAAAGCTAATATTATCTTTGCACAGGAGACCCATATCAGGAGGGAGGATAATCAACGTTTTTTTAGGTTCTGGAAGGATCAACAATTTCATTCGAATTGTACCGCCAAAATTAGGGGTGTGTCTATTTTTATAGATCCCTCAATATCGTTTACACATCATGAAATTATCTCTGACCCACAGGGTAGATTCTTGTTGATAACTGGTTTACTTTTCCATCGGAAAGTTGTTCTAGTTAATATTTATGCTCCAACTTTGATTGACCTGAATTTTTTAGACGTTTATTTACCTCTCTTCCTAATCTAAATGAATATATGTTGATAATGGGTGGAGATTTTAATTGTTGTTTGAATCCTTCGATGGATAGATCTAAACCTATTCGCACTCTTCCGAATAGATCAGCCCTACGTATTAATTCATTTTTGGTTGACTCGGGAATTACAGAAATATGGCGGTTTTTGAACCCTAAAGATAAAGAATTTTCTTTTTTTTCACATGTATATCATAGCTACTCTAGAATTGACTATTTTCTTATTGATCATCGGTTATTAACGGATGTTATTGATTGTAAATATGATTCTATTACTATTTCGGATCATGCACCTTTGAAGTTATCTATTAAGATTTCGGACTATTCCAATAACACCAGATCTTGGAGACTTAACGCTACTTTGCTTCAAGACCCAGAATTTATTACTTATATAAAACAGCAAATTGACTTGTTCTTTTCTACAAACTGTACTGAAGAAATCGACAGAGGAATACTTTGGGACTCTTTTAAGGCTTTTATTCGTGGTCAAATTATCTCATATTCTGTTGGTAAAAGAAAACAAAGATATTTAGATATTGCTTTATTGGTGGATAAAATTAAGGAAATTGATAAGATTTATTCCGTGACTCCTACCAAAGAAATTTATAAGAAGAGAGTTGAGCTTCAAATGGAACATAGTTTACTATTATCTTCTTCAATTGAAAACCAATTAATTAGGACCAGGGCTCAATTTTATTTTCATAGTGACCGTACTGGTAAACTGTTAGCTAATCAATTAAAGGCTATCTCGACTAAGCGACAAATTATTAAAATTCGCAAATCAGACGGTAATTTAACTACTGATCATAAAGAAATTAATAATACCTTTCAAGATTTTTATAAATCTTTATATCATTCAGAATTTAATGGTGACCAGTCCATGATAGATAATTTTTTTAACAATTTGAATATTCCTAAACTGACTGATGAAGATCATAGTCTGTTAGATGCTCCTATTTCTATAGTGGAAATAGGAGAGGCTATTTCATCAATGAACTCAGGGAAAGCTCCTGGTCCTGATGGTTATATAGTAGAATTTTTTAAAACTTTTTCTTCTTTGCTTTCTCCTTGGTTATGTGAAATTTTTAATGATGCGTTTGCTAAGAAGAGATTACCTCAATCTTTTTATGAAGCTAATATTTCTCTAATTCTTAAAAAAGATAAAGATCCTACTTTATGTACATCTTATCGCCCTATATCATTATTAAATGTAGATTCTAAGATACTTACAAAAATTTTAGCTATTAGATTAGAAAAAGTACTGTCTCAGATTATTTCAGAAGATCAAACTGGTTTCATGAGGAATCGGTATTCCTTTTTTAATGTTAGAAAATTGATTAATATAATTCATACTTCACCACCCACAATCCCAGAATGTGTTATTTCATTAGATGCTGAAAAAGCTTTTGATAGAGTTGAATGGATATATTTATTTAATACATTGAGAAATTTTAATTTTAGTCCTAATTTTATATCGTGGATTAAATTAATATATCATAAACCTGTTGCTTCTGTTTTTACGAATAACCACAGATCCTCTTTTTTTCAATTATCTCGTGGTACGAGACAAGGTTGTCCCTTAAGTCCTTTATTATTTAATATTGCATTAGAACCTTTAGCTATTGCTATTCGTGAATCTCCTAATATTTTTGGTATTACCCGTAATGAGAAGTTATATAAATTATCTCTTTATGCTGATGATTTGCTGTTATATATTTCTGACCCTGATAGGTCTATTCCTGCTATTTTATCCTTGTTGGTTCAATTTGGTACTTTTTCTGGTTATAAACTAAATTTAGATAAGAGTGAATTATTTCCTTTAAATGCACAAACTTTATTGACTGATAGGATACCATTTAAAGTGGTTACTGATAACTTCACTTATCTAGGTATAAAAATTACCAAGAAATATAAAGATTTATTTAGACTGAATTTTTTACCTATGCTTCATCAAATTCATCAACTTACTACAAGATGGTCTCCCTTGTTTTTATCATTAATTGGTCGGATTAATGCTGTCAAAATGATGATTTTACCGAAATTTTTATATTTATTTCAAGCCCTACCAGTTTTTATTCCTAAATTTTTTTTTGATAACATTGATTCAAAAATTTCTTCATTTGTGTGGCAAAATAAAAACCCTAGGTTAAGTAAAAAGCAATTACAAAAATCAAAAAAAGATGGTGGTTTAGCTTTACCTAATTTTAGATTTTATTATTGGGCAAATAATATTCGTAATTTATTGTATTGGAAATTAGATTTGGATCACCACTGTGCCCACAATGGGTAAATTTGGAATGTAATGAGGTAAAGGGATATTCTCCATTCTCTGTTCTTGGTTCTTGTCTTCCTGCGGATTTAGTTAAATTTAATAAACAAATATTTAATCCTGTTATTAAACATACATTACGAATTTGGTTTCAATTTCGTAAGTTTTTTATTTTGAAAAACTTTGTTCTTGATAGCCCTATCTTATTTAATTTCTTTTTCAAACCCTCCTGGACAGATCAAGCTTTTAACATATGGAAAAGGAAAGGTATAAAATGTTTTCGTGATCTCTTTTTTGAAGATACTTTGATGTCATTTGATCAACTTTCTAATAAATTTGAATTACCTAAATCTAATTTTTTCAGATATTTACAAATTAGAAATTTTTTACATAAAGTTTTACCATCTTTTCCTAATTCAACTTTGATGGACACTACAGATTTGATCTTTACCTTAAATCCTTGTCAGAAGGGATTAGTAGCTTTTATTTATAATATGATTATGAAGATACAACCAGAAATATCAGTTAGAATTAAACAAGAATGGGAAAAAGAACTTCAATACAACATATCAACAGATAAATGGGAAAAAATTTTGCAAATGGTTAATTCTTCTTCTATATGTGCTAAACATGCTTTAATACAATTTAAAATTGTACATAGAGCTCATATGCCTAAAGATAAACTTGCTCGATTCTATTCTCATATTAACCCTCTATGTGACAGATGTCATTTAGCAGTGGCCTCATTGACCCATATGTTTTGGTCATGTCCCACTTTACATAATTATTGGAAGGATATATTTACTACTATTTCCTCAATTTGGAATATAGATTTACAACCTCATTTTATTACTGCAATTTTTGGCATACCAAATGAAGATGGTAATCAGTTTTCCCCCTCAATCAGACGAATGATTGCTTTTGTAACATTAATGGCCAGAAGGTCTATACTACAAAATTGGAAAGAAGTAAATCCTCCTACTACATTTCAATGGCTTTCTCAACCTATGTCTTATCTGAGTTTGGAAAAAATTAGAAGCACTATTTTTGACTCATCAATTAAATTTGAAGAAACTTGGAGACCGTTTATTCGACATTTTCATATGAATTAATTTGGCCTTCTCCAGACCTTTCTGCTTATTCATGTTCAGGTATGGAGTTCCGGAGTTCTTTGACACTATCTTATACTTGTAAACTGTTATTATTGCCTATGTTAGTTTAGTTTTAGTGTTTTATTTTTTTTTAATATATATATTTTTTCACATATTTTTTTTAATATTTTTTTTTCTTTTTTAATGGTTATTTTTGTTTTTTTTTTCAT